>NW_022703366.1:736756-744893 GCF_011630105.1 Anneissia japonica | reverse complement strand
GAGAGGGGGGGGGGGGTTTAATAAACGTGGGTGAAATTAGCTTTGAAATTGGGTGGAAAACTACAAGGCTGGGTGGAAAACTACAAGGCTGGGTGGCACACCCCCCTCCACCTATCCACACAAATACATCCCTGAATGCAAGTATAGCTATACAATTAACCATCATTAATTGTAATCTAAGAAATGTTTAGACTATAAGATCAAGAATTTAATGAATTAGTCTTTAGTTACTTCAAATCTAGTTATATATTTAAGCTTTGTAAATCATTTTTTACTTTTGTGCTTATAAGTTATGTATTAATGTCTCCTCATGGTCTTTCTAAGAATGCCCACAGGGTGAAAAGACAATGAATATTATTTTTAATTGGTTAGTACTGTAATTAATTTAGAGATTTACAGAGTAAAATATCTGTCTCTTATACACATCTAGATGTGTATAAGAGACAGATATAGGCCTATGTTAATATTATGATTTCTAAAATTGCAACCTATATTCACTTTGTGTGAGCGTTTCTGTCAAGTGTATGAAATTAAGTCCCTGGGGGAGATCTGCGCCAAGTCAAGTGTATGAAATTAAGTCCCTGGGGGAGATCTGCGCCAATATAATACCGTAGAGGTCTCCGTGGTCTAATGGTTTGATACTCCTTGTCAGCGACTCGGAGAGGTTATTGTTCCTTCATAAAACTTGAAAATGAACTTACGATACTCATCTAGTATGTATAGGCCTATATAAATAAACAAATAATAATAACTAATAACTGTGCTCGAATACATATATATTCATGTGTTAATACTTGTGTTAGGCCTATGGTAAATACAGTTTTGAGTGTTTATGAGAATTAAAATTACTGGTATAGTTGTTTCAATCACAGTAAACCAATCAAGTCCATTAGCTGCGTCATACTGTAGCGAATGGTAGGCCCAAATTAAAATGTGACGTTATCGAACACTGGAATAAGCCATCTAGCTTACTATTTTTGGTAATTTACTGCATACAATTAAATTAATTCACGTGTTTTGCGTTTTCATAATAAACAACGCTCAACATTTTCAAAATTCGAACGATATTTACACACCTGCAAATCAATTGTTTTTAACCCCTCGCTGACACGGCGGTATGAAACCCGTGACTTGTGTTTAATAACCATTGGGGAGAAGACAAACAAAACTATACTGTACTAAAGCGAGGTACCGTAAACTAACAATTAAAAGTGGGTACAATGTCACCTCAACATTCAAATCAAAAGAATATGATCTTGTAGTTTGATACACTGTGCTCAACAGCATCACTGCACACTTACCAGCATTACTGGCTCTTGAAAATCCTATGTTCCTTATAGCAGCCACTAATAAACACACAAATGAAATAAACAGTATTCTTCTCCATAGAAAAGAACGTCTTCGACGTATAGCTACTATAGCCATGATTACTGTCCAGGGAGCCTAGCGAGGCTTTACGCTAGCATCTACTCGGACAAAAACACGATCAGAATTTGTGTATTATATCAGTACACTCTGTGTTATATTTATTCTGATCCGTATATCAATGCAAGCATGATTTGTTTCAACCAGTATCGCGGAAGCTTCTGTGAATAATATTACGGTCCAATGAGCAGAGTCCCTTTGGTTTCCATTGGTGATAACTGAGTATTATGACGTCAATGCAATTGCGATTTTAACTGGCCGAGTACACCAGCTCACAACCCGGGGGACCTGGTCGATCGGAATAATGGTTTTTGACATTGGGTTACCACATACAGCCAACTCATTGGTTCAATCAGTCAGAATGATAATTTTAATTTATCTCTCCTCTCTTCCCTCTTGTACGTGAGACCAACGGACTCAATGGAGACGAGATAATTATTTTCATTATTTAACCTCCGTAGTCTAAATCCTCGGCGATAACCGACTCAATTGCGATTGTACATGTATGTTATAATGACATTTGTTTATTCCTATTCAATTCATAAATCGTTAAAAATCTAGAAAGATCCCGAGAAAGATCCCTTAAAATTAAATAAAACTGAATAGCTAATTAATTTAAAATGCATTGTTATATAATAAACAACACCTTTTTAGCTTTGTTAACACTCTCTAATTATGTAATACTGTATCTCAACTTCATCACATTTTCATCGAGTAGTCTTTTAGGCTGGGGGAAATAGGCAATTATATAAAATTTTCGATAATACTATTCACAGACCAACGAGCCTACGAAACGAACTCTAATATAAACAGGCATTGTCTATGGAAAATTTGGATCAAAGGTAGCCAGCGGGGTTAATGTAAGGGAAAATCCCCTCGTCGGACAGGTCTGAACCAACAATAGTAATTTGCCTATCCAAATAATGTTATTTTGATTTACAATCACTAATATTGTGGTCTAAAGCACATTATGGCCATTACTAAGCCATAAAAAAAAAAATCTCCCCGTGAATCTTACTAGGGCTCTAGTAGGCCCTTTGGTTCAGTTGTGCGTTAAAAATTGGGAATTAAGTAAGTGCTGGGATGATAAATGAAGGGGTCCATACGTGACCCCTATACGATTTAACTGGTCTCTTTAGTCTGATAGCACACTGGTCAAGGCTATGTATTACTATTACTGTATTAGTATGAGGGCCCGGGGCCTTTCTTCTCCCTCTGAGACGTCACACTTTCCGCCACTGCGCTCAGTTTCCTCCAGTGTAACCTGTTTTCTTAAGACTGGCTGCAGACAAAGCTATGTTCCTAATGATGGATATCAGATACACTTAAACTAACACAAATCAGGGGCGGATTTTGGAAAGTTAAAAAAAGAAGAAGAAGAAAAAATAAGAAAGAAAGAAGAATTTGATCGCCCAACCTCGGGGGTTACTTTTGGGCGTCTAGAAAACACAAATTTCGCGGGGTTTTCCCCCGGACACCCTAGTGTGGTGTTATCTCGATCGGTCCCACTTTCGGCCCCTTCCCCTTTCGGACATCTTGGATTCGCCCCTGTAAAGTGTATTTAACTATGCCAATAAACATTATGGCCTAATTAAAAAGCGTTTGTACGGTTACTAAGTTTTATTAAAGCAACGTCAGGCCTATGTTTTATGAAATGATCTGTAACGAAGTTAATTCGAAGAGCGTATTTTTCAGCGAAAGGCTCTGCAAAAGATCGCGTCATCGTATCTCCTGGATGTCATTAATTAATTGTTTCGTCGTATTATATACATTAAGAACAAGGATGACTTTGGTATATTATTTACATAAGTCATTGACTTACGGTGTAATTCAAATGGAAATTACAATCACATCCTCGTGGACAGACAACATGTTGCTGAGAGTCCTTTACAAATAAGTTGTACGAAACAAATGTTATATGGTAAATAATAAGACAGAAACAAAATATTGGACAGGATGAAATAAAAATGAATACACAGCCAATAATAAGTACTAAATAATATGAAAGCTGGACATCTTAAAAGAAAAGTGGATGAAACTCTAAAGCCGATTATTACAAAATGAAGATAAACTGATAAGCTGCTGATATAATCTAGTCTCAAGATCTAAATCTAAATTAAAGACAATACCAAAGGACAAAAATGGCATGATTTAGTAGGTAGGTAGGGCGTATGGCACCATGGTTTTGCCCAGCACAATCTGTGTCTAACACTAATACGCTCATAATCTGAAATGCTTTGGAAATTAAACAGATCAATAACACACATGTGAAGTAATTGACCAGGTGTCCCCTGCCAAATCGAAGACATTTTAAGCAATTAGAACCAACACTACTGACTATCATGTTTCGACACAAAAACAAATACCGCATAAATATACGAGAATTGCACGACAATATTTATCTCTCTTTACGTTCCGTGGATTTCCTCAGAAATAATAATCAATGCATCACCCCCTACTTATTCCACACCTTGTTAACTAATCGTATCTTCAAATATTTTACCTGAAAAAAGGTCTGATGCAACATTGTCATTTAGACCTACCACAAAAAAAAAAAAAAAAAAATTGGTCGCGGCGTCAGTTGGGCTGCGGGAGGGGAGGAGCTGGTCCTGCATCGGGGAGAAAACTAAAATTTGTCGGGGAGGAAAACAAATGTACGGTATAGGCTATTTTTATATATTTTTTAGACATCAATATCGATCAAATAGGCCTAAGTCTTTAAAATCCCTAAATTGTTAGAGCTTCGTCGGGGGTTTGCCCGCCCCTGAGCCCATTCCGAGAGATTTAAATTTTGCCTGACCACGCCCATTTCCCTCCTTCCCTTCGGGAAAATCCTAGCGCCCACCACTGTTTGGTTGGTCTCTCTATCTGCCTCTCCGTATGTTGCAATCTCTATTCCTGCCATTCCCTCACCCTATCCATCTATCACATCCATTCAACCATCCATAATCCATCCTATACGGTATCCTTTCATCCATCCACTCATTCATCTATTTTCCATCCAACTAGGGAGTTCCACCTATCCCATTAATCATACCCATTCATTTATTTATCCATCCATCAGCCTATTTTCCCCAGTCCATCCATCCATCCGACCCTTTCTGTAAATTTGTCTCTATATTGCCAACCTGTGTTTAACTCAGGGCCGTCGAGAGTGGCCGCGGGCCCCGGGGCATCTTCGCTGTCCGGGCCCATTTGTTGGAGGTCTGGGGGCCGCCTAGGGCCCCAGCGGGATCGAGGGGCATTGATCCCTGGTGCCCCCCGGAAGCTACGGCCTTTTAACGGATTAGACTAATTTAATCGATTATAGAGTGCCTAATTTCACCAGGCACCAGGTCATGAAAAACAAAGTATACAAACATGAAAAGTAAAAGCTATCCTTCCTTTTATTTAAACGTGCTGAACAGATTCATAACAAGTATGAAAGTTTACAGTGGCGGATCCAGAAATATGAAATAGAGGGGGCCCAGAGAAGGACTTCACAGATGGACGGTCTATCTACCTCAGCCCCACCACGGTTGGGGCTGAAGTAAGAACATTTATGATTATGGCACCTCTGGACGGCCGGAAATGGCACTCTTAGACTTAACGAAAGTTTAGGGGGTGGGGCCGGCTCTCCCCTTAAATCCGCCACTGGTTTAATATAATTCAGTATTTATTTGACAATCGAATCTCTATCAGGTCTATTTGTATTTTCTAACTTGAGGTCTATGTATATTGACGATGTCCAGGGTCCAAGCCGTTTATAACTATTACCGTAATTAATAACGTAAGGAATTTACTATTTGATACATTGTAAACATAAAATATATAGTAGAAGTCATGAAAATATTAATGAAAAATAATTAGAAGCGATTAATTACCAGCTTGCATCGATAAACGGTCAGCTTTATTTACAATTCTCATGGGAAAAACACATGAATGATACTGGACGAATGTATACGTTTAATAATTTTTATTTATTTATTTTATTTTATTATTTTTTACCTAGTTATCCCTGGCCTCTGCCAGCCCCGGCCGCGGGGTAACTTGCCCCGGTTTCTCTGGCCTCTGCGCCAATGGTTTAATTACCGATATCACAAGCTATGTCCTGATCGTTGTTTTTTTTTTCTTTTTTTCAAGGACTTATGTTGGAAGAAACGCGCACGTAACCACAATTTATCTCTTTATTATCAAATTTCATCGAATGCTTTTAAATGTGAAACGAATTAATCCATCTCACAATAATAACCAAACAGCAATAATCTAATAATTACGGAAGCATGAGTTTAGCTAAATTATCATTTAGTAAGGATATAACACAAAACCCTTTTAAAAACACGATACTATATTTATATGAAAAGCCTCATATGAATTTCGAAATACGTCAGGTCCATCAAGATGACGAAAAGCTAATTAACGAAATCGCCTGTATCCTTGAGATTGCGGGATTCCTGAGAACAAGGATTTGTGGATACTGATCTTCAAGCATGATAATATAAGAGGAGGGAATATGAATAAATAGTTTGCATTCATAATTTTTATTGCAATTTGCAAAATTGCAATAAAGCTTCTCGTAGTACCGTATTGATATCGTCTTCGTTACCAGGATCATGATGATGATGATCAACACCCTCATGTTAATCATGAATATTCAAGATTTAATGTTAGAAAGTTTTGATGTCCAAAAAGTTTCTTATTCGTCATGGTTACACAGTAAAGGGCCTATAAGAAAATATGTAAATAATATATTATAATCCCCTTAAAATATGATAAGATCCCAAGATATGCATTCTGTATGCTTATTGTATAAAGTCAATAACACTTAACTTCAAAAGACTATGGGCCTATTATAACTACCAATGGTCCTAAATGATATTTACTTTCTTTTTATACTGTGTATGGTATTTGCAATAAATGAGTTTCTGCATCAACGTGTTATGCGAGTTAATTGTCATCATCATCATCATCATCATCATCATCATCATCTCATCATTATCATCATCATCATTATCATCATCTTCAGCATCATTATCATAATTTCTCAAATCCCATAATCGTTGTTGTACTCATCTCCAATTAGATCATGCCAAATATAAACTGTAAATCAAACCAGATCAAATCAAATCATCATGAAATTCATTTTTTATGTTTTTATATTTTTGTTTTCTTTAAGAAATTCATACTTTTTTGCATTGAAAGACTAGGCCACTAGGATCCTTCAATCCGGGTAAACAGAAACCGAACTGAGTATTCTACACATTTTTCTAATGACGTCATAAAGTCTAATACAGTACAGTACAGTATTTGCACATCCATAATTCAAAATGTTGATTCAACCATGAATTAACATCACTCACTGTACAATGCCAGGTGCGTCCATTGAGTGACACTTGTGTGGTCAGATCAAATCAGGTTGTCATGAAATTAATTTTTATGTTTCTTTTTTCAGCAAAAACTTACTACTTAATACTAAGGTCACTCAATCCTACAATCCGGGAAAACAGAAACCAAGAATTCATAATGTACACAAGTTTTCATATGACGTCATAAAGTATAATATTGTATAGTATAGTAGTAGATTATTGCACATCCACAATTCAAATGTTGGTTCAACATCACTGTGCAATACCAGATGCACGACACGTGAGTGGATAGCATCAATGACGTAACAAGCATTCTGCAATACAGATCCATGCTCACGCACCTGTGTAATTGCAACATCGCACACTTCCGTACAGCGTCATTTCAATTAATTGCGCAAATGAAGACGCGGTTCAGTATCTGTAATTACATTCCATTCATCCACCTCAAATATCACTGAGCATTCCGCAGCGACAGATCGGTGTGTTTCAGGAATCGTACATCAAAACAAAGGACTCGATGATAATCAATCTTCATACTTCTTGAGTTAGTTTTACTACCTTAAGGTGATAAATCTTTTTTGATTTAATATGACACTTGATATATTGCAGTCGTTGTACGACCGTAATCACCGTTGTCGCGCACAGTCAGCAGTGGCAGATTCAAAGGGATGGGGCCCAGTCTCCCCTCCCCCCACTACATTTTTAAAGATTATATAAAAATGGATGGGGCTGAGGTGGTATTGGGGCCCTATCTGTGAAAGTCCTTCCCTGGGCCCCTTTTATTTCGAATTTCTGAATACTTCTTTAATACTGTAATTAAAAATTGCTATACTACGAGTATAAAAAATAAGACATACTATAAGGCCTACATATATTTCTATTAAGTGAAGCCATCGGAATACAATATTGTGTGTATCTCGTTGTAAGTAACACAGTTATTCTTAATAGAGTATATCAGATGGTAGAAGTGATTCTATTTTAGTAGTGTAGGCCTACTGATAACCGCCTCATACAGATGATGACGTCAGTGTACGGATGATAACTGATGACAGCATGATAGCCAACGTGATGTCGGAATGAATAATCGAGATCTGACAGTGTTTGGAAATTGAAGTCAATGAACCTGTATTGGAATCAATGTTTTCTTATCCGTAATTGCAATATTAATATCTTAAGTATCAACCACCATCTTTACGCCAACGTCTTATTCATTGCATATATCTTATCACTGATACTAAAAGTAATTAAAAGTGATGTAAGAGAGAAAAAATGACAGTGTCCAATAGTCTACATGCCTTGTTGTCATAGTTTTGTGTTTCAACGATCCGAGTAATATATAATTTTAAGAACACTATACAATGGTATAG
>NW_022703366.1:689241-736718 GCF_011630105.1 Anneissia japonica | reverse complement strand
TTCCACATTTATTTGTATTTTACATTATTTTTCGAAATACTTTTGAATGATAATCAACTTTCAAATCAAATAATTAGTGTTTGCTGTGTGCATACCCCAGAGATTCGCCCAAATACTGACGAATGACGACTATTTCCAATTGTTTCCAACATGAATCTGCTTAATAGGGGTGATGGCAATGCAGACAAATATAATTACGATATTGATTGCATACCGTATGCTATATAGGTTAGTCTTTCATATTATGATAAATGAATATATACCAAGATTGCCGGAACTAGAGCGCAACAACAATAAATTTTCCGTGCCGATTAAAGATCGTCTGTTAATTACGTCAACACTGGGGCACAGCACAGGATCTAACTTAAAGCAAATCATGCATAATATTACATTAACTTATTGTTGACGTTACAAAAGTTTTAATTTTTAGGGGGCGCTATTTTCAAAAGAAGAGACCAGTTATATGAATAAGATCGGTAGCCAGGAAAAGTTTTAACTTAAAAGTGTTCAATGAAAAAACACCGTGTTCAATCCAATAATGTAGTATAAACACTGTCTAACTTGATTATATGTCTTGTGGTCTTCTCCAATTTGACTTATCGGTATGGTTAAAATTATTCACATATGCATAGAGGTATATATAGGCCTATGACTTAGAGGCCTACTTATATCGTTTTGTTGTTTGCTAGTTCTGGCATTGCTTCTGCTTCTGTGGATAATCCAGGTCTTGAAGAAAGTTACGATAATTTATTTATCTGAAACTTACAGAATTTTACAGAATGCGAGACTCTAAAAACTATTTTAAAAAGCCTGATGATGATGATAATTATCAGTTTCATCCTCATCGTCATTATTACCATATTGTTTTCAGACCTCCCAAGTTCCCAGAAATTTGCGGGTTTCCCAGATTTTTAAGGAGCTTACCCACTTCCCAGAATTTTTACAGTTCTTCCCAGAAAATTATAATTTTCATTGTGAATATTAAAGTGGCTCCTAAGTGCATATTTTCAATAATTAAACAACATTTTCTCTTCCAAATAATTAGGTTACTTAATTTAAACAACTCCATGCCCTTGCATCATCACTTAACTTCAATATTTTGCCTATTGTGTGGACTTACAAAAAGCGGACTGTTTTTGTTAAATATTTGTAATGGCTTTTGGTAACGGCATGACACACGTTGAATTAAGATGTCATACATGTAGTTAATAATCCCAAAAAATAACCCAGAAATTTCACTTTAATAAACGACAAATTACCCAGACATTTCACCTCACCAACTTGGGACCTCTGCGTTTTAATTTTTTAGCCATCCATAAGTAACTCCATAATTATTGACATACCGTACATGTGTTGGCTTCTGGATGACACGTTTACAGTAGAAATGACCATTAAAACGTGCCGCCGTGGTCATGATGGGTCGTATTAAAGCCGCCAAGATTTATGGAAAGTTATATAAACATTGAAGCCTGTTCTTCACGCCGCCGGTAATATCATGATGGTTATCACTACAATTTGCTTAAGTGCAAAACGAAATCAGCCCTTCATATTACCATTGTTTTCATTAAATAACCAAAGAGCAACTTAAGAGGCTCTTAAGTATGCGACCGGCCATGAGACTACACACAACTACTGAAAACGTTGTAGGGGTACAGTACTTGCCGTCGTTGCTAGGAGACGTGTTATATAGCAGGATTTGCAAATAAAAACACAAGAATAATGCACACACATGCACAATAGACTCATTAAAATGTTGTTTACTAGATTAATGTCAAGTGTGATAGGCTATTAAGTACATGTGAATAATAATAATAATAATAATAATAATAATTTTAATAACAACAATAATAATAATAATAATAATAATAATAATACATAAAAATAATAAATAAAATAAAATAAAATAAAGATAAAGAAAGATAAAGATGATGATGATGATAAGATGATGATGGTGATGATGAAGAAGATGAGTAGTTCACCTGTTAAGCCCGACATAAACCTACAGTATTGGTTTATGCTGAAATAATTTCTACTGTGGGAGTAGATATGTAGTGATCACATTAAAATTTTATAAATCATTTTACTCACTTTAATTTGAATTCTTAATAACAAGTGTCGGTAACCGCGGGGGCATTGAGCCCAAAGGTGGTCCCGGAACTAAACTTAACAGCAAACAATACTTATTGAAACTATGCTAAATGCTGTAGATTAAAGCCTATGTCAGGAATAGTAACAATAGGAGCAGTATTTACTATATTAATCAAATATATGATAAGAAATATAAATAACATTTTTTAGCTCCAAGCTTTAGGATAGACTCTTCAGGTGAACGAAGAGGAAATTAAACGAATAGGGAACTATACGATGCTCATCGCTAACTCTCTGGGGGAGAGTGTGGGAGAACCCCTATCAAAGTTGTTTGCTATTGGCTGATGATGATTAAACCAGATCGTTCCAAACGATTATGCTTATTTAACATAAAAAAATAAAATCTATTGCACTATAATTGCCTCATTTTGACCCCTCTCTATTTTGTAACAAGCCCCTTCGGGCTTTATGAGGGTTCCTTTTTGTCTTGCTTTTATTCTTGTCTATTAATATTGTATATGAATTTGTTTTTTTACGAAATAAGGAATTTTTGTATTTGTATTTGTATAATGAGGCTTTACAACAAGCTAGAGTTACAAGAATGCTTTCGGTTTTATTTCATAACCTATAAGAAGATTATAAATATATATACGGTAACTGATGCTGAACAACAATAATTTTGTGAGGGTATTAACTAACGACAACATTATTTTACAATAGGAGTTTTAATGTAATATCTAACCTAGAAAACATGCATTTACCTGTATTACGATTTAGTCGTAGGAATGATTTTCTTCATTCACTGTAATTAAGAGGACTATCTTGTGGGAATAAAAGTCATTGTTTTAAGATGAAATGTTCCAATAAAAACGATACGTCTTTTTCTCAGCACTAGCATAATGCTGTCAATTTCAACGATCTCATGTTCAAAGACACGGATCCAGAGATGTCTCAAATGGGTGTGGGGGGGGGGGGGAAGCATAAGTGATTGAGACTTCCCTTTTTGTTTTCTAGACGTCAAAATAAAAGGGGGGAGGAGGACCGCGGCCTGCCCGGCCGTCACTAAATCCACCCCTGTGTTCATGCCATGGTCAAAACAAACAAATCGCGCCACAATCTAAATCCGCCACTGATATTAATGTAGATTACGTCATACTGAATCGGGAAATGTGTTAAATACGAACTTATGCATGCACAGTCGTTTCATATTGCACTCTCCGCCTTCAATGAAAATCATGCACTTAGTGCTACACCATTGAATTACAGCCTGGGTTCATTGAATTTATGCACATTTCGTCTTGTTTACATTTCACGCTATAACAATATCATTCAGCTAAAAAGTGTGCAAATGTGATCTTATATGACTATCATTATTATGCCTACGATATCGGCAGTTAGGCTAATGATACCATTGGTTAAAAAGTCAATTTAGAGTACCACGGAAAGTTAATCCATGTTTTCAATTGTATTTCCTGACAAAAAGGCCTATCAATTTTCATTAATTTTTGTAATAGTAATTCTAATATTAAGAAAATGATAATACGAATAAAAGTTTTTGATTAATTGAAAGGTAAGAGCAGCAGCAACAACAATAATGATGATTATGACGACGATAATGTTGTTGATAATGATGTTGATAATGATGATGATGATGATGATGATTAATCCATGTTTTTCAATTTTATTTCCTGACAAAGCCCTAAGCTATAAAGAAAAGTGAAAATACGAAAAATACTTATTGATTAGTTGAAATTGAAAGGTAACAATTGCAACATCAACGACGACGACATTGATAATAATAAAAAATAATAATAAAAATAATGTGAATAACAGCAACATTATCATCAATAACAAGCAGCAACGCTGCGAGATGAGACACTTGAATTGTTTACTTACTGCAACCTTCCGTTACATCATATTATTATACTTATTGCCAGTCACTAATAAATAATCCGATTGATCGTATGATCAACTGACCAATCAACCGATAGATCAATCAATCAATCAACCAAATAGCTAATCTCTGGAATCTTATGGATAATTTGCTGTAATGTGTTCCCGCTATCTCGTGCAACAGAGCTATTGGATTATAAAGATGGAAAACAAGTGTCCACAACAGACTTGAAATAAGAGTGAATTTGCAGAATCTTTGATGCCGGAAACCTATATGTAGGTGAGCAAAGGCGATGTAAAATGTTAGGCTGGATCCAAGGGTACAAGTTCAAGGTGAGTTAGGCCTACAGTAGAGTAGGAAGGGGGAGAAGAAACTCCTGGTAAGTTTCGGAAATTTAAGCATTATGCGTATAATCAATTTAAACACTCTCATTGAACATTAGGGCCGACGATTTTAAAACAACGTCACAAAATATCACACTCTGCTGTGACCCACTATAACCAAATGCGGCGCATGTCTCAACAAATTAAAATGACATTATAATAGAGATAGTTCTGCTTGGTAATCAGAAGTCAAAAGTTAAAAATGCGTACAAAATTTGTACAAATTGGACAACAAATGTCAAAGATATGATAATTTATACAATTTTCGGACCATCATGAATATAAGATAGTCAATGCATAGAAATTTTAGCTGATTTGAAGGCTTTCGTTTTTGAAGACAAATGCATGGTTTTGCCAGAGTCGGTCAATTCTATAATTCTAATTTCGTAATAACGCGTAACAATTGAGGAGCGAGCATGCTTCCTTGGGGCAGTCCATTCAAGAAAATGAAAAGCAGAATGATACTATGAAGACAGAAATCACTGGTGTGGAGTCCTCAATTTAGAACATTTTAATATTAAACGGTCATTTTAATGCTAAAAAGGTCATAAATTTTTAAATACCATTTGGAAGTTCACTCAATTCATTAGTAGCGCAATATAAAACATGTTCTTTTAACGTGCATATGATTCTAGGGCGGTTCATCTGAAGTATTGACTTTTTGTACACTGTGAATGCAAATGGAAGTAGTTTTTCTCATAAATATAAAGAATCGTTGCCTTTTTAACCTGTAATTATTTTACTGATGTGAATAAATTGAATAAAATGTTGACAATGCATAGAATGGCAGTGATGAATAATTGAGAGAGCAGAATCCACTTTTCTACTGAGAACACATTTACTGTACATCAAAACTAGATCAATTCAAAGTTTATCTTTGAAATAAAATCTACATGAAGGCTTCTTTATTGACTATTGAATAATGTTTAATAATGTTAATACACACACACTGTGAGGATACATTTAAATGGAACACCACTTTTATAAAATTTACAAGAATCTGCATGGAAAGACAATTACTTCGCATAATCATATGTCTCACAACACATCATTCAACAATGTTTTAAACTTAAAGATGTATTGTCCCATGCAAAAAAAAAAAAAAAAAAAAAAAAAATCCATAAAAATTATTTTGAAATTAGCTCATTTTGAAGTAGCATAAAAATTTAACATAGAAAACAGTGTATTTAAAAAATGTTTAGTTTTACCCATAAGGTTACACTTTCAGTGTCCAGTCACCATTCACTGGAAGTGTTTTATTATTTGTATTATCATTAACCAGTATAAAAATCAGGAAATACATTTTTTAATTTCAATAATTTCTATGCTCATGTTAATAATTTATATGTTGCTGCAAAATAAGAATTAATTTTAAAATTATTTTTTTACGAATTTTTTTTGGTCATTTTCAGGTGGCAATACACCTAATAAAAATATCTAATATAATAATGTATCTAGTTAAAAAAATGTTTGTGTTTGTTATGTACTTTCATTATTTATATATTTTATCCTTTTGATGTACAGTATATAGCTTTTACAACCATTTCTTGCTATGTAAAACTTTAAGATATATTATATAATCAACAAAAGTCATAGCAATCTTATAAAAATGATTACGAATGTAACAGTCACATCATAAATTTAACCATTTTAGAGCAATTGTCTATTAATCAGAGAAAACTTCCATTTTACGTGAATCATAGATCATAATCAAAGGTGAAACAACATCCAGCTTAAGATTCAAAAGTTAATAAACGATCATGATTTTTACCATCAATAATGTACAATTGCTAATTTACTACAGCTGTCTAATTTACTTTCCACAAATATTGGAGAAATTAGCCTTTTTAAAGACCTAACTCATGCCAGAAACTCAGGGCCTAGGACCCAGGCAAGACTGTTTACAGTGTGCCCTAAATTTCTGTATTCATTGTCAAGTACAAGTAGCGAATTTTGGTAGAAGTACAATCACGCTTCTGCTTTCAGATGTTTAGTAGTGGATTTATAACAACCAATCATTACCTAGTACAAATTAATGTTTGCACCACTGAGTTGAATTAAGTGGGACCTTCTATACTCGATAAAACATTGTTATGAGACCATGCAGATTCAGATTGTTTCGACTTAAAGATTTCAGATTCTGTTTCAGATGTTTAGTAGTGGATTTATAATAACAACCAATCATTACCTAGTACAAATTAATGTTTGCACCACTGAGTTGAATTAAGTGGGACCTTCTATACTCGATAAAACATTGTTATGAGACCATGCAGATTCTGATTGTTTCGACTTGAAGATTTCAGATTCTGCTTTCAGGTGTTTATTAGTAGATTTATAATAATAACCAATCCTTACCTAGTACAAATTAATGTTTGCACCACCGAGTTGAATTAAGTGGGACCTTCTATACTTGATAAAACATTGTTATGAGACCATGCAGAATCAGATTGTTTCGGCTTTAAGAAAAAACTTTTGGTACTGGTACGGGCATTTAAAATGCGCCTCTTCCTTGAGGTTATAAAGCGCAGTTCTTTTCCCTGGTCATTGGGTCCACATGCTTTAAGTGTTGCTGCTGGTAATCAGTGCAGGAGCAGGCAACCCCACCAGGTTCCCATCTATACTCCTGGCTGGAGAAAAGCAATGCAGATAAAGCGCCTTGCTCAGGGACACAAGCAAAATGCACACCGAGGAATTGAAACCCCGATCTCGAGGTTGGGAAACCAAACCGCTCCTGCTGTGCCAAACTGCTTCATAAGCATTTGCTCCGTTACAGGAATTGAAAACAGTTACAGTCATAGGCGTAGATCCCAGGGGGATGGGGGATATATCCCCCAATATTTGACAAGGGGGGATGGTCCATTGTATCATCCCCCACAATATTTTGACTATGTATGGGATAAAATGGAGCTTTACACACTTCAAAAGACTGTCACAAAATTAATTTGCAATGTCTTATGCGCTTACAAAGATGAAAATTAGCATAATGTATTAATGTTGATAACAAAATTATTTTATCTGGTACCAATCTAAGCTCTTCTTTCCGTAGATGTTAGATGTGCTTGCAAAGCAAGCCACATTTTCACACTGAAGGGTGTGTACGACATCAGTAATTTTATGTCAATTCCCAAAATTTTCAATCATCCCCCCAAATGAAAAATACTTTTCTACGCCACTGACAGTTACAGTTTCTAAAAAGGTGTAACTCTCAGTGTCTCAAAAATAAATAAATAATAAGAACTTTGCAGCACCGGTGTACTTTGCATCTTTAGTGAATACTGTACATGTATTCATTTTAGATTTTTTTGAATTACTGCAAGAATTATCTCAGATGGGTCAAAACTCTTCTTGGAATTTCTATGTTGTAAAAAGAGCATCAATAAAATTAATGTCAAATGCTAGTATTTTCGTAAGTACTTAATGCATTGCTATCAGGATCTGTTGTAAGTATTCATAAAATATGACATAAAGACATGTTTGAAACATTAACCTTGACATTTTCTATATATTGTACTGTTTTATCAAGTCAGATGCGATATCATAATCATTGAAATCCCTTATCTAGTAAATAACCCTTATCTGTTATATGCTGCTATAGTCTTGAAATATGACAAGGAAAAGCTACAGAATGCATACACTGAATTAAGCCCAGTTAGCTTTAAAGACAGGCCTTCAGAGACAAAAATAGCATTTGGTATGTTGTACAACTGATTTTCTAAGACACAACAAGGGTGTTTGACAAAAAAACTTAGGAATTAATGGGATACAGATCTCTGAATAAAAAAAAAAAAACTGGGTGAAAATGTGGAAAAAAGGGTGATTAGGCCCTCTCTTTTCCCCAGTTTTTAAATATTTAAAAATTTGTATCTCATTAATTGTTCCCAAGTTTTATGTCAAATACCACTTTTATGTCTTAGAAAAATGAGTTGTACAGGTAGGCACAACATATCAAGTAATGATTTTCCTCTGGGGCCTGGCTTTAACATTAGCAGAGAAAGAATAAAACAAACATGATTGGTTTTTTGTGACCTGAATTTACACTTAGTCATGACACCTTCACTAAACTACAATAGTCACATGTAAACACATATATCTGGATATAATTGAATAGTTTGCATCAAAGTAATTCCAGTTAATAGAGTATTTATAATCCAGTTAACTGGATTAAATTTTGTTGTCAATTAAGCAGTTGACTTCAAACAAAAAAGATATCAGTCAGGTGTTACCGTACTGTGTTTGTCATCCCTTTCTTTCCTGAATATAATCATTGCACTCTGGAATATTTGTATGTTGCATTGGTAAACGTGGTCTAGGTAGGCAGGGGGAGGCTGGCAATGCATACGACAATACAATTGAGCAAACTGTCTTTGTATTTCAATGCCAACTATATGCACTGAAGATGGGAAGAGAGAGAAAAAAAATACATAACTATAATATGAAATAGAAGAAAAAGAATATATAAATAAATAAATAAATATATGTAAAATGAACAAGCATAATATATAAAACAGAAAAAAATAACATATAAATAAATAAGTATATGTAAACAAAAAAAATATGCTATCTATAAATCAGGAAATTAATCAAATAGATACCTGCATTTTGAATAAAAAAATTTTTTTTAAATTTTGCAATTCCTTTTTTCTGTTTATTTTTGTACTGTTTTGTGATTATCTACTACAAAGCTTTACTGGTTTAACATAACATATTTATTAGTTTTGGTAGGCCTACTTTAATTGTGGTCTCCAAGAGCATCCAATAGAAAATCATTGTTAAAAGTGATGCTTGATTTACGGTGTCTGTAATTTCATTTGCTGATGTTTGGATACCCTAACAGATATGAGGTGGCCAACAGTTAGTGTGTTATATTTTATAGTGTTTCAAATATAATATTGAATTGTGTGTTTCATCTGGTTTCATAAAAAATGTTCTGTGGTATAAATTGTACTGACCAGATGAAGCCCATGCTGTATCTTGTTTATATTGAGGCTTCAGTCATCAACTTCAATTGTAGACTCTAACAGGTTTATAAGCTCATCCATTTGAGGGGTCATTGTTGCTATAGAAACGCTCCCACTACTTAAACTACGTGTATGGCCTTCTGCACCCTCTGGTCTGGTACACTAGAAGGTGGAAAATATAAAATCAATGATATCATAAATAACAATAATGACATTAATAATTATTATAGTAACATTAATAAACAATCATATTTTAAAAGGAATTCAGTGAAAAAAACTGTACTTTGATTATAGTAACTTTATATTTATATTTGTTTTTATAACATAATGTCATTTTGATGAAATCAAGCAAATAATATTTTACTGGCTAAATGTCAGTAAAGTTGCTGTGTGCTTCTGATAGACTCTTGCAGTAATTCCATGACCAACAATGCAAGCTTAAAGTGTTTAGAAACACAATCATATCAACTGTATTTATTTGATTGTAAATATATCCCACAGACTTTGTTACCCTTGAGTTACTATCTAACATAAAAATTCATACAGTTAAGCTTTCTATACTCAATTTTTGCCTTTGTAGAATACTGTACCCAACATGGCTGTTGTTTATCTACTATTTACATATATTCCCAGTTTCCTGATTTAGTCTGAAGGCCTTTGATATTTGGGGTATGGCAAATGGTTTTGAGTATCCAGGTATTTTCTCAAAACATAAATAGAACATTTACATCATACACACTAATCTATTATTCTGCTATGGTTTTTCAGTTCACCCTCCCATTCGAAACCACCTTTGGGCCTTCAAAATTTAGGGTGGCCTTGGGGTATGGTCTCCAGATTGAGGGTTAGCTTAGCCTCGATAGATAGAAGATTGTTATTTGGTTTTTGAAAAAGTGTTCTCGAATTAGAGGGGTCTCGGAATCAGAGGGATGCACTGTATTTCTATTCCGGGGAGCTCACTTGCATACCAACCAAACCGCAGCCACTTCAAGACATGAGACACTTGTGCTACCTATTTTACTGAAAATTCTTATGGACTTGAACTACCATTTACCCAAAAATCACACTGCGCTCTAAAAAATGACAGGTATTAAATGTGACTCAATAGTGCCAGAGAGGGCGCAATATTTACTGCTTCCTGATGGCAAAAAGTGTTCTGTCTGGTCGCTATCTTGTGGCTGTACCAAAGGTAGGCTTAGCAAAGGGGCTTACCGGCTTAGCACCCAGTCTAGCTTGAAATTCCCGCTAACACCGTGCGCAAAATTGTGACGTTTTTGCACAAGATGGGCCAGGGACTTCAACTACAAATTTCACCCCGGTTATTTCTCACACTTGTGCTACGAAGTCCTTGCAAGTATACGGCATGAATGCTGCAACTCCACCCATATTTCCCACACTTTTTCTATCAAGCCCTCGAAAATGTACCCCATAAATGAGGAGAACGAGTTTTGTCTCTTATACACATCTAGATGTGTATAAGAGACAGCACTACCTTCAATCTATTATTCAGTTTTGATTAAGGATAATTTCACTCAAAATTTTTTAACACCAAATGCTCAAAAAAACAAACCTGTACAAGACTATACTACTTTCGTCAAAATACAAAACTAAGCAAAGCTAAAAGTGTGCATAAAAGAAACTCAAAGACATGGCATCAATATGCCACAAAGTTTCAGTTATTGACAAGTTGATTAAAATGTGTTGGAAAAAGAATATTTTAAAAGCTTACAAGATTAATTGTAAGTCCCCATTTCTGTATAAATTTGGTCTTTTGACACATTCTATATAAATTGATAAAGATAAGTTTCTTCACTTGTTGTAAGTCAGTACCACAGTGCCATAGGGCATATGTATTACTTGTAAGTTCCCACTTCTGTATAAATTTGGTCTTTTGACACATTGTATATAAATTGATAAAGATCAGTTTTATTCACTTGCTGTAAGTCAGCAACACAGCGCCATAGGGCATATACTTTGTAAAGATGCGTGTATGTATTATATGTTATGTATGTGATGTACAGTATATGTATGCATGATAAACTTCATTAAAGGTCTATATTACTACTAGTATCAATAGCACTTGCTTCAGTATCTTTGCACTTTTGTAAATGAATCTATAGTTCTGAATGAACACATTATCCAGAGCCATTATTCCAATTTGATGGATGCATATAATTTTCCATTATCAAGAGCATAACAGATAATTTTGGGTGGATTTTTTTTTCCATCAAGATATCGGTCAATATAAAGCAGATTGGCTTTCAAAGTACCCTAACATCTGCTGTGTTCAATTCAATCAATAAGACTTTCAGATACAGTACCTTCGGCAATATTTTTACCAACTTAGACTTTGAAAAGTACTGTTATTATGTACAAATAGCCTGTGCAATTACTGTAAGTATAATTATTATTAGAAAGACAAACTATGAGGACTTGTTCTTAGTAAACATGACTAATGAGTGGAAATGTACTGTAGAATGATTAGAGAACATTTATTTCCGTAGTTGTGAAAGTTTTGGTAGTATGGGAAATGCTGAACACGAGTAACTGATACCGGTATTATAGAAATTGGGGAAAAGCCATGATCAGAGAACATGCTAATTACTGGTATGCTGTGAGATAACAACGAATGTAAACTATCCGTAAACAATCAGTACACTAATGGATAATTAGTGCAAAAAGAAGCGATTATTACAAAAAAAAAAAAAAAAAAAATTTTTGATTACTGTATGAAAAATGATTACAATACAAGATTTACAGTATGCCGGTAAGTGAATCAGATACTGAAAATTTTTTACTCATCATAAAAATTTATTTTATGAAAATTGCTTTCCTTGGGAAGATATAATATGTAGCTAAAACTAAATCAGCCTCAATTCTTTAAAATTTAATCAAACTGCAAAGGGACAATCAACAACCAAGTTTATATTTAGAGACTTGTGCTAGGATGGTGCCAGCAAGGGACAGAGAGAACTTAGGCTGCCTATTGGACAGGCTAATCCCTCGTCAGGCACAACATGTCAGACCAAACAAATATAGAAAATGTTTTACAAGTAATTTTCCAAAGATAATACATGTTAAACCTTTCAAAACAACTAAAAAATGACAAAAAATTGTTGAATATTTTAGCACCAGAAGCATATCCCCTTGAGCCCCCCCACCCACCAGACTTTCGATCCTGCATCCTGCTGGTCTATCTTCATCATCTATATTAATATGACTTTCATATGCTTTGCTTCTCATGTTTTTTTCGCCTACACAAACTACCCTACTGTGCTCCTAATCTCTTCTTAGTTTTTCTGTCAAACATGGTTAAAATGTTCTGATGGAAGACAAACACACTGAATAGATGAACTTCACTCTGTTAACTGCTTGGAGAAAGTATGAGAGCATTCCACACATTGCTTTAATGCAGCAAACTGTCCGTAAAATACTGTAATATCCTTTCTAGTTTGCTTGGGCCACTGTCTCTTTTGATATGTATCTTCTGAGTACTGGTCATCCGTGTATGTATGGTAATAATTGAGGATTTGTATAGAACATCAACAATTTAGCTAATGAATAATAACATGAAATAAATTAAAAATCAAATCTAAATATGAAAATAATATTAATAATAAATAAATGTGCGAGCTATTTGTGCAATGTGTCTTACAATTTCTCATTTTGCTGATTATAATAAAGACATTTTTTTATCTAGTATAGATTCAAGATCAAGATTCAAGATTTCTTTTATTTATCATATGTTTACAAGTTCCAATTTGTGAATGTTTTCATTCATCCGTTTAGTATTAAATTGTATTTAAATCAAAAACTGGAACTTACTATTAGGACAAAAAAATGTGTTGCCCTCCACGACCAACCAAAATTTTCCAAAAAATCTGGTTGGTATTTAAAAAAAAAATTGGTTCAAAGGTCTTCCATTCACTTAAGTACAAATTCAAGAAATACCACTTCCGAAATTGACATTAAAAACATAAAATCTAAAACAGACATGTATTTTTACCAAAATTGTGCCATAGATGCACAGCGTAAAATCGGTCGAATAGAAGGCATAATTTTGAGAACCATGCAACACCGAATCTCTAGCGCTGAGCTGTGAAGCCACGAACAGATCTAGGCCTAACCTATTCTTTACTGTGAATCAAACATCATCTTATTCATTACCGATGGTATGTTGGACAATAATAATAATCTTTCTTTAAATTGATTTATTTTACTTAAATTTATTTCAATATACACTTGGTTAGTGTCCGACCGACTGACCGACGATCTCGACTTTTTTCCATTTAAGGGCAACACAACAATCTTTTTTTTGGCCTTATTAACATTGAGTGTCGTTTCATCCAGCTTCTTCTTCAGGCAACTGACCAATTGGGTTGGTCACAAGTTAATAAAACACATGAAATTCATAGTGGTACACACACCCATAATTGTACACTGAATTTTGAAAGAAGTTAGCCTATACTGTATGCACTCAAGTAACTTGCCGGTGCTTTCACCGTTTTCCTCCAATTTTTTTAAATATTTAGAGTTTACTTTTATCTTGATTCAGGTACTTCTTTCAGTTAAATAAAGTGGTTGCATTTTGGAATGACTTCATTTTAACTCGCTAAGCAAATACTGGCGTTTATAGAACCCTATAATTCCAATGTGTTATGGCTTATGACAATAAAGAATATACTCTCCCTGGGAGAGGAGAACGAGTTTCAGTAGAATGGATCTAATTGACTAGTAATAGAACTCTTGATAACATGCAATATAAAACCAATGTAACATAATTAATATGATTTATTATTATAAATAATAATAATAACCATATATTAATTAAGTTAATTTTTTCATTAATTCCTTTACAATATGTAGTGCTTGTATATTCTAAATAAATCAATATTTGTTGCTTTGCAAGGAAGACTATAATGTAGGCATTGTGGAACTATAATCCGATGCACTATATACCTTTATAACAAATAGAAATTATCATACTCTCCCATGGAGAGGAGCATGTGATACAGGTAGCATGGATCTATACTAATAATATAACTCTTGATAATATGCACTATAAGGCCAACATAATTATTGATTTTTTTTAATCAATAACAATAATAACCATAAATGATCAATTTTATTTTTTTTTATTTTTTAAGTATGTATGTTTGTATTTCATTTAAAAAAAAATCCATATTTAATTGCTTTATTTGTATACTTTTATAGAATATCATACTCTCCCAGGGAGAGCAACAGGCTTCCTCAAAGCATTGTTCTAATTGACAATTCACGTATAAGACCAACATAACATAATCATTATTACTTTAACTATTATTAATTCCTTGTAAAGATTCACTGTCTGTATGTCCTAAAAAATTTATATATTAATTGCTTTTACTCGTATATCTAGTGTCTGTTATTATCTATTAATTGAAAATTATAATGAGAAGAAATTGTCCTTGACAATTGAAGACATATAACTCTGGTCATATTCTTTAAATAAACCTATAAATTGGTTGATAATCAATCAAATAAGGATGTTTGTATTGAAAGTCTGAAAATCATCACAAAAAAAAGAACGATTTGTTTGTGCCTCATTGGATGAAAATAATTACTTGGTTCTTGTAATCCTTGTTAATTTTTACCTCCACCAAGGAGGTCATTTATGCACTGCTGTCTCTGTCTGTTAGCAAGATTACGCAAAAACCTAATGAATTGGATCATCATAAAATTTAGCAGAATAATAATCACAAAAAGACAGTATTCAATTTTTTTCGGAAAAGGTCAAGGAAATTAAACTATTTACCCTCGAGCATAAAAGAAAATAATGGAAACACCCCTCCTATTCAGGTAGCACTCAATAAAATAACATACCTGAATAAGCTGGGCAATTCCATTATTTTCTTGAGGGTATGCTGCAGCTTCTCTCATCATACACAGCCTGCTTATTGTTGGTATTCAGGCACAAGGTGAAGGTATGCACTCTATAAAGTGACTGCTCTAGTTGTCTTTTTAATATAACTTTATTTTTGCCTGCCCTATAGCATCAGGTAGAACACATTTTACGCACCCAATAGTATCAAGGAAATGTTTGAAATTATAGCACTATTCTATAAATGAAAAATAAAAATCTATTACAAATGAGTTTTTGCAAGCTGTTCATTAATCAATATTATCAATAATGTTTCACATTTTTTTTCATTATAAAACTAATTATTTTTTTTCTTATACAGTCAGTCTTCATGTACTCAATGCAAGGTCAACATACATAATGCACTCTACAGTCAAAACCACTCATATTTTGTGGTTAAAAAAAGGAAATCCATATTTATTGTTTAGATATGAATTTGTAACGTAAACCTATTCAAATATATATTCAACCATGTAGTAAATTGCATGTTTTAAAGTTATTCAAGTTTTCTTTGACTATTTGTTCAAGCTCTTTGTTAGTTAAAATCAGCTATTAGTATTAATTCTATGTGTGATATATTGAGTGATAATATTTATTTTGATGTACACTTACAAAAGAGTGGTACACATTGAAAAAGAGTTCATAATTGTAACTGATGAGTACAATACAAAATAAATTAAGAAATTAGGAATCTAAACACAAAACTAAACTTTACTTCCTCCATCCTTGAAAAATATTTAATAATTCCTCCTCTAAACAAGATTTACCCGCTTTCTCCATAAGCGATAATATCCCTCTCTTATTTTCTAAACACTAAAGCTGCTGTAATAGTTGTTACCACTGATCTACTGCTAATGTCAAAATCTGTAATTAGTTGTGTTTGATTTGCCTGTGTTTGTGTGCTATTGCAAACCTATTAAGAAACTGATCAAGATTCAATATCTTATCTCATATAGCATGGAAAGATGCCAACCTACTTGTAGTTTCACATCAAACAAATTTTACTCCTAATAATGAGAGGGAGGCCATATTCGGCGTTTCGACCTTTATTGGGTCATCTTCAGGAATGAGAAAACTTTGACAGTGATTTTAAAAAAATGTTACAATATGCAAATGTAGGAGAAAACAAAGCTAGTTCACATGAAACAAATTATTTGTAAAATTAACTATCAGGTACAAGCTTACCAACATTAGCTAATTGATAGTTTTCTAGTTGCTGATAACTGTTTCTAGGAGTACAATGCTGTACTACTGTATGTTGTTCAAGGTTTTACACTTGACCATTGTATTGTGATGTTCAATGGTCAAGTACGATACTCATAATGCACAATCTGGCTCATAATGCACAATCTGGCTGATGAAGAACAAAAATGGCAGAATTATCCCATTAAAAGAGTGTTAAATCAAGACAGGGTTTCAGGTATTATATTCTTTCCCACCCTCATCATTCGTTTCATTTTCATATTTTTCCCCATCAGGATGGTTCATTCAAGAGGGCGAGGATTTAAAGTAGCTTTCAAGTGGCCCTTCCTGTAAGCAACCCTAACACCTGTATGAAACTAATGCTTTATACCTGCAATTGTAAATCAATGATCTGCAATTATTACGTGAGAAGAAGATTCAAGAGGGCACAACGTTTTCAAACAAGGGGTGTAACAATTTTAGTAAAGGCCAGGAGTTGAGGAGAAATTTTTCTTTTTCATTTTTTTCCCACATTTACTTTTCACTTCCATATTTATTTTGAATTTCATCATCATCATCATTATTACAATGATTTCTATCATCCCAAGTTTATCATTACATTTCTATCTTGATCATCATCATCATCACTATAATCATGCCATCTTCCTCATTCTCATCATCTCTGTTATCTCAGTATTTCTCATTATCAACACTGCCATCTCCATCTTCCTCTACATTATCTCATTAATCATCATTACAATGATCTTTATTATCAACATCATCACCACAATCTCTCTCCAAGCCAAATTTTTCATTATTAGCGCACTGACATCTCATTTTTTATCATTAAAATGATCTTCATCATCAACAACTTCACCATCTGCATCTTCCTCTACATCATCATTAAACTTAACTCCATCGTCAAAACCATATTCCTCACCATCACTCTACTGACAATTGATCTCCTATTTAAAAAAAAAAAACACCTTCCTCTTTATCACTAAACCACCTTCCTCTTTATCACAAAATCACCTTCCTCTTCATCACTGCAATGACAACTCATTCATCATTACAATGATCTTCATTTCCAACACCATCTCCATTTTCTTAACATCATCTTCATGTCTCTTGATATCTGTTGATAAAAAATTGAATGTCGATGTTTTATCTAAGTAATATCCATAAATCTACTTTGAATAACCTACAACACTACATCTAATGACTGCACATTAGATGTGAGAGCTGGTGATAGTGTTTTTGTTGTGTGCATGTGTTTTTTTTTTTCTATTATTATTCATTATTTTTTTTTTCTATCTCTATAAGGGCCACTTGGAGTAAGTTTAATAGCTGTAAGGGCAACCCTCACTACTGTAAATAAAGTATAATAATATAAAACAATAAAATAGTTTTTTTCAAATGTGTATAGATAATTTATACCAAACTAGACACAAGTTTATAGGTTCAAAAGTGACTACTACAATAGAAAATTATAATAAATCTTGACTTCACTATGTCAGAGTAGCTTTCAACATCATTTCCCCCTACTAATGTCATCTTATCTAATTATGTGACAAAAAATCTGAAATCCTACTTTGGTAGCATCAAAATTGTCACAATGTTGGTAATCTGTTAGTGCTAAAGAGAGATATGTCAAGAATAGCTGTTTTAAATGACGACAGACATCCGCCAAAATCTGTCTGATGATAATGTTTGATTTTGCTTTATCATGGGTTCACATTAGTTGAATGGGCATGTATCAGTGGCTGTATTTTAAGAATCAACATGGCACATGTTCTGTAGTAATTCTTACCTGGAAATTAGCTACAGGTTTTTACAAGACATGAAGGTTTCTTTATGGATTATTTTTTTTTGTGACAAGATACAAATGTTTTTCAAAACATTTCTTAAATATAACTGAGGTTGTATTTGCAACAAGAGCTAAATGTTTAATAAAAAGGTTGATCTAAAAATGAAAAAAAAAAAATACACCAGAAATGGGAAACAAATAAAAAACCTCATCTCTATGGCACTCCCAAAAAAACTTTCCAAAACAAACTGTACCTAAATCACTTTAAGAAAAAGTGTTTGAATGAGAAAGAATCGTTTTATCGTCATGTAGCTTTAGTTGCAACTTCAATTAGCAGTTTCAAATTAAGGTAATGACTATTTCCACGGCAACTAAAAATAAAGCTAACCATCATCTTAGCTAGATAATGTGGACAAACAAAACAACCGATATTACTCTTCAGCAGAAATTGGGAGATAGTTCTCTTAAAATAGTAAGTGAAATTTTGCTAACTAATTTAATGAAATTGAAATTTTCAACAACTTATACTATGTGATGACAATATTCAGCTTCTATCCTCTTCTAGGCCTGTTGTTATTTCATTAGCTGCAGTCAAAGGATAAGCAAGGCTACCACCTGAACCCTCCTTAGGAACCATCCTTTCAAAAAATTATAGTATATTCTTATGAATTTCTATTATAATTACAGTATATGTTGGAATTTTGCTGAAGTCTATAATTGAAAGCAAAACAAAAAAAAAAACCAAAAAAAAACCACCATTATGTAAACTTTACAGAAATGAGGCATGTTGTGGCAAAATGGCCACAAGGTGGCCAAATTGTAATAAAAAAATTAAGCGTAATCAGTATTTTCAGATATGTAGGCCTATTCTTAAAACTGAGGATTCATCCATTAAAATTATTACCAAATCTGCTTGCAAATTTCAAGTAAAGAAAGATCAATTAATAGAACTTCTGACTTTTTCTCAAACTGTGCTCTTGGTCTGAAATGGTATGACAACAAGAAGAATTCAGAAACATTTTATATTATGCATACATTACATCTATACCAAGTTTTACTACTGCTACTGTAATTGTTAATTACTACTGCAATAAAATTTCACTATCCTCATTGCAATTATTTCACCCTGGATATTGTTAACTGCCCTTTCCGCATGAAGTTTTATTTTTCACTTTTACTTTCATCTAGGCAATCATAAAACAGAATGTTAAAAGTCAAAATTGATTTTTGTTTACTTTCAAGTGAGGATTAAACCTAAACTAGTAAATCACAAGCAACATCAGATCCATTCTAAGCTGAATTTAGGAAAATTCTAATTTTCCTTAAAAGCTTATGGCGAAATGCCAGCAATTTCAATCCCTCCTCTATGATATAACTAAATGCATGTTTGATATTTACGACTCTTATAAAATTGAATTGTTTTGAAAAAGGATGTGTGAAAGCTGTGGAGAAGCAGATCTAATGTAAAAGTCTTATACAGTGCTTGTCTCTTAATCTTCTGCTGGAGGAATTATTAAGGATAAATGTGGCAAAGATAAGCCAAAGCGGTCTTCTCCACAAAAAAATTATTTTTGGTTATTAATAGAGTTAAGCAGTAAACTAAAAGTAATAAAATGGTGAAAGAATCATTTAAATCTGATATTTCATTATGACGTTACAAGCAATTAAAGATACATCTGTTTAAAGAACAGTATTGAGAAATGAGCTTTCAAAGTTCAACCACTTCTCATTCAGAGACCATCAACTAATAGTTAAAAAATGTTGTTTTAACTTTTTTTTTTAAATTTTATTTTTATTAACAATTGTCCAACAGGAACTCTTCATTCCCACTTACAGGCGAATATTGCAATAAACATCGAAAATATAATCAAAACTATAAAATCACAAGATTAACGTCAAAAATGGGGAAAATAACAACATAGCATGATGTAGAGATACATAAAGTTTAGATTAGTGCAATAAAATAGATTTTGAAAATTTTAACATTCCAACATGTTTTGGCCATTATCTCCGAAACACAATTTGCAAGGAGTGACTGGTTTGGCTTGTCTTCGCCACAAATACTGATTTAGCGCCATCAAAAATTAACTGTCAAAATCTAAATGATATTATTTAATGTATTCAGCATCTTTGCACATAAAACATGTGTGTGTATAGATTCTGTGAATGTATGTCCCAGTAGACCTGTATACTTTATCAATTGATTAACTTTACAGATTACAGACAGAGGTCCAAGCATCTAACAAAATTAAATTAATTTTTCCAAGATCCAAAAAGAGTTTTCAATGAAAATCTCGGAAACAGTTAAAAAACAGGTAGAAATATGGGCCATAACCACCCATTTTTCAATCCTTTCCACCAGCTGTTAGTGTTATATTTTCAAAAATATAATGTATCTCATTAACTGTTTCTGAGTTTTTTGTCAAACATCTTTTTGTGTTTAGAAAAATCAGCTGTACAGACATATAAAAATATTTTTTTCCTCCAAGGCCTGGCTTTAATTTGCATAATTCTCATGTATAATTATCACCAGAAGATGAGTAATTCAAATTTGAATGTCTACAACCTAGTCCGGTCTTATAAACTGGGATCTACAGTGCAAGAGGCAGGTACAGTACATTAACACAAACACTCAGCTAATATCTAACATTAATGCTTACACTCAGTTCATTAAAAATGCTATCACAGATTAATAATAATATTTATTTTGGCAAAAGCAAAGAAAGGTATGAACTCTAACAGAAATCTGCATTTACAGTGTTGCTCTTAGAGTGTTCAGTAAAATTACATTTTGCTGCGAATGACGTCAATCTCTATGAAAGATGGGCTCGAATATAATATTATGTAGTTTAGTAATCAGTGGGGAGTTTTTAAAGTAATCACTACCTTATCAATGTCTTAGCAGACATATCCTGCTATTGTGTCATCTGTCCTACTGACAGATTTTTCGAAAGTATTTGATTTTGATGATCACACAATTGCAATCCAACACCGTCAGATATGAATGCACCATCTGCTATGTTTCTTGGATTGCCAACTTTCTCTGTGATCTTGTTTATAATGTGAAGTGCAAGGCATTTTCACCTGACGAGGCTTTTAATGCTAGTGTGCCTCAGAGCACAAAATGGAACTCTTTTTCAGCAATCTTAAATTTTGCTTCTGGTAATAATGCTTTTGGAGCCATCCATCAATATAAATGCATTGATGATCTTAAGTTGAGATTGACCATGCATCTGTTTTTCCTAATAATGGTGGCTCTAAAAATATATTAAGGGTTAAGGTGTCTGATAGGGGTTCTGACAAATTCTGGCAAGCAAAGAATAGAGAAACTTTTAATGTATTACTGTATGTTTACCTCTGTTTTGGTCTGAAAAGTCAAGCCAACAAGGTGCTTGGCCTTTCCAACAGGGGCCTGACCTGTCCGATGGCCTTTCGAAGGCCCCCCCCCCCAATGCTAGTGCTGCAACTAATTTTCTAATCGCATTTCATGTCTTTCTGATTGTTTGGAACACAGCAACATGAGACTTTAATCCCATGAAATTATCTTATTTTGGAAAATCTAATTATTTTCTACTAACCTCCTACTCATAGTACAGCCATGTGGGTTCCATAAATTGTGTGATTATTGAATGTACTGAATGAACTAGAAATCTATACTGTAGTAGTGGAATTCAATACAGTTCAGTACAGTTGTCATTATGGAATGATGTGAACATGAACAGTAGCTACTAAAGCACCTCTTTATTCTCCTACCCTTACCCTTTAATCAACATCAACATGTCATCAAGGGATAAATCTGCTTAAAGTGACTTTTACATTGCTCACAAATATAAAAGAAATAATAGTTTGTCTTCTGATACTATATCTGAATTAATGACGAAATATATGTTGCATAATACTTTAAATCACATTGCATTGGGATAAATCATATCAGGTTGGTTGCCTTTTCTTTTTATTACCTACACCATACTGAAAAACACCATACAACACTAGAAAATGTAAATCAACAAAATATATTTATTGCCTAAATTAAGCTTTTTAAAGAGTTTAGTATTACAGACAAGGGTATTAAAAAAAATCATCTTCCACTAATAATTATGTAATGTAAATTACTTCCCCGTTGGTAAAATGAAAAATATAATCAACATAGAAACATTCTTGCTATGATTGACACATTTTCCATTGTTTACAACTTCTGCAGATTATAATAAAGTGTAACGTGTCTGCATGGTGAAAGTTTACAACCAATGCCACACTTAAAATAGTGTGCGCCACTGGGAATATCGTGCAATAGCTGTATAATTGTAATCGATGAGAATCAAAACATTCAATTATTCAGTTAACTTGCCTCTATACTACACTACAGGTAATTACGAGCACAGTACAACATTGAGTCACAGATGTAGATATAGAAGACCTAGGCCTATGTCCTGTGGTACATTATTAGACAGTAGATCGAAGAGGCACAGAACTTTCTTACAGTACTTGATTCAATTCAATTCAATTTAAAATATTGCTTCAGTATGCCATCAAGGGCCATTATTCACTGCAAACCTAACATTACAATCCAATACCAAGTACAAAAAAATTATAGTACAATTCTTCAAGATAGGAATGAATATTGTAAAAATGAGACTTTGGTCTGCATGTTGAGAACTTGCTTTTTAAAGTGAAGAGGAGATTGTGGAAGGGTCAATAGACAGGGAGTATGCAAGGTTAAGGGAATAGAGTACCACAGCCGTGTCGTCACAACACCAGGTAGCGCCCTCTGTTGCCAACCAGATGTTGGTTACCGTTCATTATGCCTGAATGACTTCATAGGCTTTCTGGAATAGGCATTTTAAAATCTAATATTTTACCATAAAAATGTACTAAAAACACAAAAGCTCGCATTATAAGTTATCGAACACACATTTAATCATCAATTAAAATTTACAAAGAAAAACTAAGATATAACATCTTAATAATTACGTTAGAAAGGGGTTAGAAATTGAGATAAATGGTTTGTCAGTGGAGAAAATGGCATCCGGTTGAACTCATTTTGCAACGATAGCAACAGAGTAATATCACATGGTATCGTGACGTAATACTGTAATAATACTTTATATGGAAGGAACAATGTTTCATAGCAGGATTTGCGACAAGGGATAGGCAGGAAGGCATTATTGTGGGAGTTGAGAAGAGATATATTGCACAGGCGACAGGAAGGGAGGTGGGAGTGTAAGGAATTCTTTTCATTCTGGGCTATCTTGTAGATGTTGAACGTTTGTTAAGTTTTAAAAGTGGGAATTTTGTTTTAATTTTTATTTCAAAAATGTTTACAGAAGGTAACCCTTCGAATTTCCCCAAACGGAGGCTGATGTTCAGGAGCCCTTGTTAATAAATAAACATCATACAATAATCGCCACTTAAATACAGAAAAAAAATAGACACAAATCTACAAATTGATATGAATGAATAAAATAAGTAAATAAATAACATAATTAAATAAATAAAGGAATATTAAACTGATTAAACATGGAATAGTTGTCTTACTTTATTAATTTTGTAAGCTGTTGGCAAATTATAAACAACACAAGCAACATTGAAGTAATTCTCAGGGCGATAATACGGAAAATTTTTTCATAGTAAATATAAGGAAACATTGAATTTAAATAGGTTAAAATTAATTATAGCCTAAGGATCATGTTTGGTCAAGTCACTGTTTCACAACTAACAAACACTATAAATTAAAAACAACTTCTGTTAAAAAAAAATAAAGATGTTATTAAGATTAGTATTCACAGTTTATGGATGCTATTTCTGCTACAGTAAATCGTAAATATCACATTCAATTCAATTCACGTTTTATTGTCCAAAAAAGAAATTCAGAGCGGATTGCATTTAATTTTACACAAATGATTATAAAAATATATAAAATTGTGTTAAAATAAAACATTAAAGTACAAAAAGATTTAGATTTACAGTATGTTACAATTGCATGAAGGGTTTTATGGAGTATTAATCAGAACTTTTATTTATTGTATTTACACAAACAATGAACGAAGGCTAATTGCAGGTCGTAATTTTACTAAGCTAAAAAATTGTCAAAAGAAAGTAAAATGGATGGATATGCAAGCAGTGCTTTTATTAGTTGCAATTTTCACTAGAAACGCGTTCAGAAGGAATTTAACCGTTTATAAAAAACATGTGTTTTTGGCGTTATTCAGCAGAAACACACCCCAAGACTGGTGGACCACTCGTTGCACACCCACTGATTTGAAAATTAGTGAAAAAGGGGTTGCTGTTTGTGTCAACTGCCTGTTGTACCAAGGGGTCCTAGCAGTAGTATTATTAAACATGTAAAATGGGGTCTGTTAAGATTATTAAAAAGGTTTGCAACCATTGACCTAGAATGCACTTCATATTTTCTTTTTCTATCTTTTGTGCAATATCTCCATTTATTTTAATTCTATGTAGTTTATTTATAAGCTTTATCTGTCAGCATCTGCTAACTTTCTCTTTAATATTTATCTGTGCATCTACTTCTCTCTTTTTTAGCTCACCATCACTGTCAGATGGATGTAGCCTTCAGGTCTTGCTGGAAGCTAAAGAACGGTTCAACATGAGGCTATGACACAGATTCTATGTTATACAAACTGTGCCGATTAGCAAGCTAAGTAACTCCTACAAGCATTTTCTGTAATAATTTATCAAATACTTGACTCTAATTTGGAAGCACAACAAAACCATATTATTCCTTCAAGCGACCATTGCAAAGGAAAAAATCTAGCTTTGAATATGCTAATTTTGTTAAAAAAATCTTGACCTTTAATAAAATGAAAAGTCTTCATAATAATAATTTACATTTATATAGAGCATATTGACAGTGAATAAATGCACTTTACATCAATCAAATTATAAACCAAAAAGCATGATGACTTAACAACAATATAATTAGGTGTGGTTGCAAACAGGGCTAGTTCTCAAAGGGCCAACCATCCACCTCTGTGCGAACAAAGGAGCAAGTTTCAAATTTGCCCTGCCAAAGGCGACCGGGTGCTCAGAGTCTGCTACCAAGATATAATGGCCCCAAAAGACAAAGCAGCCATTCCGATATACAGAAAATCAAGACAAATTATTGTACAATTATTTGTTAGAATAAATGGGTTTTAAATAGCAACTTAAATGTGTCCAAGGATTGTGTTTCTCTTTTAATTAGTGGAATATTGTTCCAATTGTGGAGATAAGATGAGGAAAAGGCACTGCTACAAGAGTGATTGAAAATGTTTTAGAAACATGCCAGATTTTTAGAAACAGATTTTAGTGAGCGGTATGTGCGATTTATTAAACTAAAGTGGAGCTAGTCAAAATTAAATTTGTTTAAAAACAATATATTTGTATCAAACTGAAGTAGTTTGTATTGTCTTGACATTCTTAATTACCAGATAGCTCTGAGATTTCCAAAATAAAAAATTAAAAACCATATTAGGAAATTGTCTCTTAAAAGTATTTCAATTTTTGTAAATCAATTTCCTTTTATTCTATTTGTATTTTCAAATGATGCACCACTCGTTGAGTTATAAATATATACATATAAATGGTGAATGTTAATAAAGTAAAGTCAGTAAAAAATTGATCTAAATATTAAGAAATATTTTTTAAAATTCTAAAAATTCATTCAATAATTAAACGAAAAATCTAAAATAGTTTCTGGGCTAAGTTCATATAGGTAAATATTAGAGAACTACAGCAGGTGTGCATTACAATAATGCTTTTAGAAAATTAATTGGGCTTCTAAGACAGTTTAGTGCCAGCCAGATGTTTGTGACAAAAATGTTCCATCTTTTTAATGAATATTATAGAAAAACTTGCTATGGTTTTATGAACAGAATGATTAATAGTTATGGAATCAGCTTGTTGTGAAGTCATGCATAGAAGTCTTGCTACCTGGATGAGTTCTATGAGCATTTAAGTATGGTATGATATGTTTATTATGTAACAATTTTCTATATTTTGTACATTTTTATAGAGAAATCTGAAAATGAAAGATTGTTTACTTCTAGAGTGGCTATAAAAATGGGTCATGAGAGGTGAAGTGAATATTGGATTCAACACTTGATGCATGCAGATTTAGATGTTTTAATGTGAAAATATATTGTTTCCAGTGTGTAAAATACATTCATGCACTGTATTATATTGCTTTATGCAAATTTAATCATAACAAGGGGCTTTCTATGGGTTTTCTAACTGCAGATAGTAAGCCGGTCACACACAGAGGGGTTTTCATTTATTTTTGTGGACCGCAACAATATTGCAGTTTGGCCACATGTGGTCCATAGGCTGCATATTTCCCCACCTGTGCTTCGCTTATTACAACACACGACAACAAAATTAACAAACGGTATTTTGTCTTTTAAAATAGGAACAAGAATAAGCTGGTGATCTTACCTGAGTGGCGTTTACATGTTCTTTCAACCGGTCTAGTGTCATTCCGTTAGACTGAGGTAGACGTACTCGTACAAGCTGTGGATCATTGTTTTGAATCGTGATGGAATGTCCAGATGGCAAGAAGGTGGAAAACCCACAAAGCAAATCCTTATGACCAGAGAAAAGCTGGCAAACATTTAACATCAATTCAGCAATCAGCATGCTATGAAAACAAAAATCAAAGAAAAAGGTTACATTTATATTTATTTATTTATTTATTTATTCTTTCTTTATACTGAATAAACACTTTCAATACATAGTACTGATTTCCAAAGTGGTTCAGTTCTTATCTACAAAAACATTTTAAAAGCAGAAAATAACAAAGAGAGCAAAAACTTAACTACAAATTTTAAAAAAAATATATATATATTAAAATACATATATATTTATACATTTGCTGGTACTGTATCTTTATTTTGAACATTATTATTGTGTGCAAAAAAAAAGGAAGAAAAAGCCAACGATAATTTATTAAATATTATGGGTTAGTCAGGGTTGGGCAACTGTTGGCCATAATATAGTAGTTGCAAATGTACTATAAAAGGTAGAATAATAGAATCAAGTGGTAATGTGATATAGTAGGGGCGGAGACAAATAGTACTGTATGTAGTGGACTTTGGTGTGATAGCGCCCGTATTCGAGGCCTGCCGATGCCATTCTTGCTTGTGTCCTTGGGTAAGACGCATTAAAATTTTCTCAGATTACACCACCACAATTTTTTATATGGATTACATAATATGCATTAATAAATTACATATTTAATTATTGCAGTAATATAAGTTGAAATTTCATTGATATTCATTTTATTTTATAAGCAATTAGTAATCAAACTGTAATTACAGTATGTATTAATTTGGCCTTGCTACATAGGTTTCTCAATTTAGGAAGTTTCCATTGGCAATTTTAAATTTATATCGGTTAATGCACCATGACACTGAAAATTAATTTATAGTACTTAGGTCCATGTGAATACTGTCTGATATTAGAAGCCAGCAGGGAAGTTAGCACGTCAGGATAGAATAGAAGTCGATATATCAGTGTATAGTGAGTCCCTCACTGCAGCAAAAATGATATTGGTTGTTCTTAAGGGGCTGATCATTAAGACCAGAGTTTAAACACAGTTGACAATATATTATGGTACACATACAATGCATTCTAACACTCCTGATTGGAGAAACTACTGGCCCAAAGAGCAGGACTGGGTCATTCAATTTTTTAATGGGATTGCAGACATTTAGCTAAATGTAGTAGGCGTATTTAAATACAATTCTCAACATGTAGTAAAGTGCTGGGATATTATAGTGAGACACAGACTAATGAGTATCCAGAAACAAATTGTTCGCCACAGGATAGCACTATCCAAGTGCACAAGGCAACAATAACTCCACTGATAAAACCCATTTGTCTTCCTATTTTATGATCTTTTCTGATTATGGGATTACTATAAATTTCAAAACATCAATACTCAAGCTATAAACATATGTAAAGATTTCAAGTAATCTTGAAGAACTCATTGTATTATTGAATATTGACAGAAATAGGTGGCAATTCCTGCCTTGTCTAGGCTAAAGGGTTACATTTCAGGATGACGCTTGCTGTGAGGTAATAGTTTTCTCAATGAGAGCTTGAGTTTGGGTCAAGAAATCCATCCACTACTGTTCTTTCATCACACCTTTCAAATGTTCCATGTCTTCTCCACTAATGATCATTTTTGTAAAACCATAATCCACAAATTTGTCAAGGTGAAAAGCCAAAATACCAAAATAACAACAATGCTGTGAGTAACCATCTTTCTCTTGAATAAACATGCCTGTCTTAAATTTAAAGCGTTTGTATTGTTTTGTTTCACCATAACCCTGATGGTAGTTTAAAACATATTTTAAAAAAAATATTTGTATGTTTAAAAGATTGCTACTACAGATTCAAAACATCATTAAAGTCTATCTATACAATGTAAAAATAGCAAATTTTTCCACCAGGCCACTGGCTTTAGACTCATTGCTCGCTTCGCTTGCAACCTAATCACTCCAATACTTGTGGCTACGGCCCTGCACTTTTTAGGAGTGTATAAGTTAGCAACTGTATTTCATCACTGCTGTCTTATAATAAAACATACCTACGCATGCACTAGTAAATTAGCTTTTGGAAATAGATATATACCTTATACAAAATCTGATATAACATCTGAGACATCATATAACCCAGGATGGATTTAATTATGCATATTATGGCAACCTTATATCCTTTGAGAAATAGCAAGAAAGTTCAGATTGTAAAATTATGCTGGTATAAAGGAATATTAGAAATTCAAAACAAGCGATCTCTGAAACATCATCAGTGATGAAATGAACTTGAATATCTACTTTAAAATTCAGCAAGGACAACAAGAAGAGTTATCGTTCTAGAATCTGTCACTTTAAATTGTATCTTTTAAATTTGTCTAGCTTACAGATTCATACCTCACAAATCTCACCACAGACACTTTCTTTTTATTGTGTGAATTTCTAACCCCAAGCTTACACATGTGACAGCATAATTCCAATGAAAGATACATTAGAAATAAGGTATTAAAATCCGTTGAACCACTTAATCAATTAAAACTGAAGTAGACTTATTGTAGTCCAGTTTCAAATACAGTTCAGTATAATATGCACTACAAAACAAAATTGGCGAACAAGCAAAATTTTGATATTGCAGGTGAAAAAACATTTTTTAACACATGCCATAAACAGAGGGCTTGTTTGAAGTACAGCCTTGTGGGATTGTAATTGATGCTATAACTGTATATCATACCGCACCTAAAAACGTGAAAATATTCTCAAATTTTTACACTAGAGCTTCAACTGTAGAAATGTACACCTATTGAATGTCCCAGTTTTCCCAGAAGCTTCTTTTGAAGTTTCAGCAATCTAAATATAAATTTGCCAGAGTAACTACAAAAAAGAAACAAATCTAAGTTACAATAGTAAGTCTTGTTTAGCTAACAAATTGTGGTAAATATAATTTTGATTCTCAAATAATTTTATGTGGTTTCATATAATATTTAATTGAAAAATGATTTCTTAATAATCCAATAAAAATTAGTAGACTCACAGCTAATATGTTTCAGCTTTGGTTTCAGTAGCCTTGTTTATAGGTAAGGTAATTCACTTTTCAATTATATATTTTTGATGTTGAATTCGATTTTATATAGAAAATTACTGAAAATACAACTGCACCAGTCTGAAATGAATTCCTAATTCTGATTGGATGATATTTTATGTATGGATTGGATTAGGACAATATCATCCAATGAGAATTAAGAATTTGTTTAAGTCTAGTGTAACAATAGCCACTGTCCTTAATAAAACACTAGGTTTTCATTGCTGGAAATCTAGGCCAATCTGAACTTGTCAATAATTGCTGTGTTGTTTACACAGCAGATGCTACTGTAGGTTAGTATGATCATAGTACAAAATCTTTTTTGAGTCAGTTATTTTTTTGCCTGTTGATGTTAAACCAGTTGTCATCTGGAAATGAAGTGAACAAAGCTAGGTTTCAATTATCGATAAAATAAGATAAACATTAATGTTATACTATGTTATGTTCCTTGATGTGTACGTTGACATTTTAAAAATTAAGAATTTTGTTATTAAGAAATTGCTCTGATTAACTAAAGAAATTGTACATGTTGAGACAACATTTCAAATGTTTACCAATTATGCTGGTTGGAAGCGGCTCTCAAAGTTTATGTTTTGGTGACCTTCTCTCAGGCCAGGATGCTGTTTAATTGATCACTGCCACAAAAAAAAAATTTAATGAATACAGCTGTAGTTTATTTTCACATAAGCTAATTAAATAAATACAGTAACTTATTTTCACATAAGCCATCAAAGATACTGTAGGCTCCTCAGTCCTGCTTTGTGCAGAGGCTGTTTCCTATCCCTGTCCACCCCCCCACCTCTCTCGTAGGTGACCTGAGCCTTCCCGACTACCTATGCTACTGAAAACAGATCATAAGAAAATATTCTTTTTGCTGCATGTAATTTAAAGGCCTTGAACTATAAAAATATGATTACCATGTAAGTAAAACCCTTCTAACATTTACAACACTCCAACATAAATCCACCTGCTTACATGATCTCCTTCCTATCTCTATTTACTATTGTAGTTGTTAAAAAAAAAAACCCATCAAATCCTATGGATGTAGCCATAGGATTATCTATATTTTATTGTAAACAAAAAAACACACGCTTTAAACTTTTGCCTGCATCTCTTTAAGAGGCTGTTTCCTATCCCTGTCCACCCCCCCACCTCTCTCGTAGGTGACCTGAGCCTTCCCGACTACCTATGCTACTGAAAACAGATCATAAGAAAATATTCTTTTTGCTGCATGTAATTTAAAGGCCTTGAACTATAAAAATATGATTACCATGTAAGTAAAACCCTTCTAACATTTACAACACTCCAACATAAATCCACCTGCTTACATGATCTCCTTCCTATCTCAATTGCTATATTCATTTATCAAAAGTTAATTTACTATTGTAGTTGTTAAAAAAAAAAAAAAAAAAATCATCAAATCCTATGGATGTAGCCATAGGATTATCTATATTTTATTGTAAACAAATAAACACACGCTTTAAACTTTTGCACGCATCTCTTTAAATAAAATTTTAGTTATTGGATCATAATCAATGGCAAACTTTAGACTAAAATATGCACCAATTTATTCAACATTTATTTTCCCCTGGTTCAATGTACAAAATATAAAAAAATTATTTTGAACACTCAAGACCCAAGTATTCTACATAGGAAATTATCTTCAGGTATGTTTTTTTTTTAAATAACAATAAATATGGGGGAACACATGATTTTTTAGACCATTGTTTGGCCACATAGGAATTCAAACCAGTGGAGGTAATTAGGAGCTGACAACAGCGCTGTTCTGATACCAAATAACTATTAGATTTTATATTTTGTATTATTGTTATAATTTTCTCTTTTATTGTGGTTCTATTCTTGGTTGGAAGGTTCACATTTCACCAAGAGAAAATACTTGAATCTAAGCCCCCATAAATCTGATCTTTGGCAACTAGCCAGCAACTGTGAACAACTGATGAGCAACTATATGTCAAGCAAATTAAAGTGAGATGAGCACTCCTTGCAATCAAAAGCGACCAAAAATCATCAGTTGACCATGGTTGATTTTCTTGTAACCCAGTTAACTCCAGTCAGTTAGCTGTGTGCACGCCATGTTTTAAAGTTGTATCCAGGTATAGTAGTGCTGCATGGCAACTAATTAAAAACAATCTACAGTTGGAAGCGACAAAAGTGCTCTGGGCAACTTGTTCTACCTAGTTGCTTGTAGTTGCACGATCACGAGTGAAGGTTGACATGAGCACTACTGGCAAATTGAGTCTAGTCGCATGGGCGTCATAAACTTAGCTTTGAATAAGATAGATGATGTGATTGATTGAAACACAAATTAAAGCAGACTACAATAAAAAGGGCCAAATTTGCAGATAGCTGTCTCTTGGTTCAACATGTTTGATTTCACCGAAGGCCACAAGCAGTGTGTTTTACTTTTATTAAATCTGTGATCTGTTTAAAGAAATACAATTCTTGAAGTAATATATTTAAACCCAGCTGCTAATAAATGAAATTGGCAAACAGTATATTTTCATCCATTCTTGTGGTAACAATGTATGAACATAGTTGAAGAGATATTAGAGATATATAAACAAACAATAATTATATACTTATAACTAAAGTATTTCAATATAGGTTCAGATACTATAAATGTGTTTTAACAAGTATGATTCGACCCATAATTATGTCCTGAAGTGTTCAAATCTAATTTTGAATTAAGTATCAAACATATATTAAAGTTTTGCAAAGGTTAGCCATGAAATGAACATAATACTAATTAATTATCTAGTACATTAGTCTCACCAAGAAAAATGAAGATGCTTTTGCCAATGTCAGGTTTGTCAATGTAATGGACCTCAATCATGTTTGAAGAGGCTATGTTAAATAACCTAAGTAACCTTATTATATAAAAATCGCATATTATCATACAGATATCCTGCAGCAAAACTAAAAGATCCCGTAGCAAAACTTTTAAATAATTAGGATGTTTATTTTTACAAAAAAAAAATGTAGTTTTTAGAATGTTCATTTGTACAAAAATAAAACATCTTAAAATTTAAAAAAAAATTTTTAAATTGGAAGCTTTTAGCCTGGTTCTCATAAGAGCCCTAGTATCCGGATCGGGAGCTAACCGTTAGCGCTAACCGTTAGCACCTGCGTGAGAACGCCCAATCGGTTAGCGCTAACTGTTAGCGGTATCTGGATATGCTAATGGTTAGCAAGCGCTATCGGTTAGCAAGTTGAGGGCGTTTCTCTCATCAACCAATCACACATACGCGTTTACAATTTCCAGTTTCTTATTGGCCAGTGATTCGATCATCATATTGTTGGTATCTGGATCGGGATTTTCTCGCATGGATGCACGGCAGCTAACGGTTAGCAGGATCCGGATCCTGCTAACCGTTAGCTGCCGTGTGAGAAGATAGCCTTAGCACTAAGGCCAAGGATATGCCAAAAAGTGAAGTTACAGTAATCACTCTTCAAAGTGGCATTCCAGTCACATGATATAGACACAAGATGCTGTACTTAAGATTACAGAATATTTTCAGACTTCATTTTTTGACCAAAACCAGAAGGTTGATGCTGGTGCGTCAGGAGAGAAATTGCTTCCTGATCCCTGCTGGAGCTGCCATTACTACCAATTGAAATACAGTAAATCAGCCATTTGCACCAAGCCCATGACATTTGCAATAACTTCTTTATTGCTAACAGCCTTTCTTCACAACTTGAAATTAGTGTAAAACTGGGTTCCATCAGCATTCTAGGTCATTTAATTAATTCTATGCAAAAATTTAATATATTTTCGAAAAGGGGGAACACAATGATGATTATCAGTCCAATGGCTACCCTTCAGGCACACCTGATAGATTCTTGAAAGAGCTTGGAATATGGAAGCTAATTATTGTCAATGACTACTGTGGTTAAGACTACTACAGTTTATGGTTTGGTGAGATTAGAGCAAAGAAATAGATGAAAATAAAAATAGAAAACTAAAAGCTGCAGTATTTTAATGTAATAGATTACATACTACTAAGTCTTTGGTCTAGTTTCTACTACTAGGAATACCATGGTTTAATAGGGTTGTAATGTAACAACTTATTTTGTTAGTAGTAAAAATGGGCACCCAAAAGATGATGAATGGCATATTAGAATAAAAGTTAAAAACACATAATAGATTTGATTAGTAAATTATTTAGATAAATTATATGTACTTGTTAATTTTCCATCAACTAGCAAAGACCGGAGGGTGACAAGACAGGATTCGAAAAATATAAATAGTAATGTTTATAATGACTTTTAATCACCCAGCAATAGGGAGGAAAAACTTTCTCCCAATTTCTCCTCTATGTTTGTTATCCACACATTTTCCAACAACATTATAAATTTCATAATCAATTTCTTTCCTTCTCATTCTTAACTGTCTGCACAGCTAATACAAACAATTTCTCGGATGAAGAATGTATGGGAAATAGTAGAAATACAATCTTTAAATCGCACCGATTGATTGATGAAATTTATTCAGTGCAATTAATAACAGTTGGATAATCCACCAAAGTCGATAACCAGGTCCTCTTAATTTAGATACGTACCTAAAATATATACTCTCGATAAGGCGCCGCAGTGCTTATTCAAGAGCAAGGCTTAGCAAAAAAAAAAATCAGGTTTGATGTGGCGCTTATTCAAGAGCGGCGCTTATTCAAGTATTTATGGTATTTTTTAATAACGGTCTGTTCAAACAGCCACCAACAATCAGCACGGGGCAAAGCATCGTCAAGCACTCAAAGGGAGCCGAGTTGAACTCTTTGGCCGACAGTCATACGACCGTTGTATGATGCAGTGAATGCCCGGCTTAAGGTTTTGTTAATGTTACCGCACATGATACAGAACCATTCATCAAACAACACAGAGTGTACCACTGGAGCAACACTACAAAACGTATCTACGGGCTATGCTATATTCAAGACAATGTCATAGAATCTATATCTACCATTCAAATCAACTAGGATGTTATCAGACCTACATACTGTACAGTATTTCATCCTCTTACATCCTTTCATCCAACAGACAGCCAAAAGTCAATATGACTTAAGAAGCTGCTACTGTTGCATGCAAACCAACCATTTATCCTCATCTATCTTACAAACACTATTCATCTAAATTAGCCTGAATTAGTCTTGACAGACTAGTGATAAACGCACAAACGATGCAACAAAGAAAGCCAAAATGTATTCTCTATAGTACGTTTTCAAAAGAAAATGAAAAATATGGGTCACCCAAGCACCATGAATATGCCTTTATGTCATTCGTGGTATAGTGCATGATTACATGCATTATGTGCCTGTTTTAGCAATTGTGGGCACCAAACCCTCAACGTGAAAAGTGGGACACGTCAATCTAAGAAGTGAAACATTATAGTACATTCAAAAGCAGGTGTGGGTGGAGACAACCTGAGAAATTTGTGAATAATGTGAAAATGTCTTGACTACCACATATCATCTAACTAAGCTTATCAGTATACATGTTCACCTTATTAGTGTGATCACTGAAAAATGAGCAGTGTTACCGGAGGTCTCACCATTCTAATTTTAATATTTCTCTCTCAGAACATTAGCAAAACTCATCAGCAGTTTGTGCAATAAAATAAAAATGTGCAAATAGATATTTCACGTTTGCTACAATTTTCCCATCAACCTAAACTTAAGAGCAAAACCACTCAACAAATGTGTATTTATTCCATTTTCTTTCAGTTAAGATAAACCAAGATCAGGGTGGTTGTCATCTATTGGAATCAATTTTTTAGGGCAAACACAGATATAGGGTGTATACTACTCAAATCTTAAAAGTTAACTCTGGTATATACTGAATTTGGATATCGTTATCACAAAGTGTCAGTGTGAAGTGAATTTTAAATTGTTTTTAAAAACTTATATGGTCATTTTGGTATATTTTTTGCCATTCAAACAGTGGAACAATATACTGTCTTGGCAAGGCCAGATAGTTAGAACCTATGGCAACAACTAAGCAAAGCCTGTGAATTTCTTCTGTATCCATAAAATGAAATCGAATAAATTGATCTGTTGGTTTAAGTTTACTGTCTTTTTATATAAATATAATAACTGTAAACTCCCTTTTATGATCCTTTCATTTTAAGAAATTCTATATCGTAATCATTAAAATGGCCATAGAGGTTTTGTGTAGTTGACTTTACAACAGTTTCTAAAACCATATGTATTTCTATGCATTTTGTTATATAAGTGGCAAATTACAAAAAAAAAATCTATTTTTTTCTGATTATTTTCCAAATAAATTGAATCAAATTTATTGTTATATACAGTAGTATATTCTTAAATGTTCTGCATAAAACTAAAGTATTACTTATCATCAAAACAACAATCTAAGACCATTTTTGAATTCATGAGAAACTATATTGTATACTGTACATATATTATTTTCTTTTCTGAGCTGTTCAAAAAATTTAGCACAGTACGTGAATTGTATACAGTATTATCAAACACAGAACAATATATCATCTACATGATTAAAAATAATTCTCCATGGCTTTAAAGCACGTACACACGAGTTGAATAAAATAATTTGAGTTAACAACTCATGTCAGTTTTGATGACAGAATGAATCATGTGATGCCCTTGACAGATCTATAGAATAATAAACAGAGCAAGAAAAATATTTCAATTGATTCAAAACCGAAGCCAAAATTCTGATGTTGATCAAATACTAATAATAATAATAATAAAGGGATTTATACGCCATCTTTTGCCTAGGGGTGCACAGTGTTGGCGATCTTTTTATCAGCGATTGTTATGCAGCGAAGGGAATAATTATCTTTGCAAAAGATTAAATCAGGCTACAAATTAGAACACCACTTATTATCTAGCATTGAATAGCATATAGGAAAAATGTTTGAGTCATTCTTGAAAACTGTTATCTATTTTCATTGCAATGGATTGGATGTTTTTCACTGAAAGCTGATGTACCTATAACCTACAGAGAATGTTACCAAACAATAGAAATAAGAAAAAATGTTATTGTAATGGAAAAATAATAAATAAAACAAGCTAATGGGCGAGTCTTGTATAACTGTCTCTTATACACATCTAGATGTGAATAAGAGACAGGACCATGAATGGAAGGGCCTGCAACCACGACCATGAATGGAAGGGCCAGCAACCATGACCATGAATGGACAATGCTTGCAAAATTTCAAAAATCCTGCATGAAGTGAATATAATATTACCAAAAATCTAAGTGGAAAGTTAGACTTTTGTACAAAAAAAAGCATTAAAAACGTGTATAAACCAAGTTCTAACAGTAACCCAGCTTAAAATTAAATCTTTAATAATGACCCACTAGTCTAATAGTGACGCACTGAGGCTACTATTGTGATGTAAAAATACAGAATTATCAGCCTACAAATGACAGCAAAAGCAACAGTTTGCTTTACATGGGTTATTAAAATTTTTCTTTAACAACATCTACAGTATAGAATGCCTAACATAAGTTTCATAGTTATTAATATAAGGTATTTTTAATATTTTATTTTACCAAAAAATATTTTCATTGCTATTATTATATAATTCAAATTGCTATTAATAATGAAAGTTTTTGCAAATAAAGGTTAAATGTTATGCATTTATACCATGCAAATTAGGAGGGTCTATTATGCGCAAAAACAAGTGATGTAATTGGGAAAAAATAGCAAAAGAACAACTTTAAGCCAACACCTGAACTGCAGTACGCAATACGCCCTCATCACTGACCAGGGATCTGTCAGAATGTACCCTGCCCTGAACCAGTTGAGTCTCGGCCATTCCAGTACTCAGGGGCCTCCTATCCTGGTAGAAATCTAGCTGGCAAGGAATGGGAAATGGGAACCAAAGCGAACAAAACAAGTGAGTTTTTTAATGAGAAAAAAGAGACGGATGGTGACTTAAAAAATAAATAACAGAGAATTATTTAGGTGCAGCAACTATGAACGAATGCTCCCCACATGACTTACCTCCAGGGTGGACAATCAAGAGTAGATGTTAGATGTTGATCTAAGGGTAGGCAAGATTTTATAGGTTGAGAAATATATATGGGAGATGAGTGATGAAACCAATGCCGTAGCCAGCTATTGGGACAGTTGGGACAGTCTCACAATTTTTCTAATGAGTCCACAAAGAATGGGTCCACATTTTAAAAAATGGGTCCAAATTATGTAATTTCATGCATGAAATGGGTCCACTTTTTGAAAAATGGGTCCAGATTTCTCATATTTAATTTTTTAAAATAGGTCCAAATTTTTTATATTTTTGCATAAAATGGGTCCACATTAGTTGACTTTACGCATAAAGTGGGTCAACGCTGATATTGTCCCGCACTGTTTGAAAATCCTGGCTACGGCATTGCAAACAACAAAATATCAGAAGACATCTACCAAAATATTAAGTCTACAGGGTAGTTAAGTTAATTTGAAACAGGGCATTATATCACGAAAAAACACAACACTATTTTTTTTGCATTAGAAACATTCAATGTTGTAAACACAAAATCTGAGTAGGAAGAATAAAATTGTCAATACTTACCCTAACCTGCTTTTATTAAAGAAGCTATAAATAGCTTTAGCATAATTGGAAAGCAGTTTCCATAAAAATTCTAAAAGCAAAGTTTTATTGGTACTGAAATTTTGTAAATAAAGATTATTGTACAGCATAAAGTGATTTATAGTTTCACTTAACATCAAAAGAAATAACAAGAAACATTGCACATTACATGTTTACTCAAATGTTGTTCCTAAATATAGTATCAATTTATAGATTATATAACAGACACACTTTTGATAAAAAATATTTAGGTTTCAAAATAACAAAAAAGTCAAATCTTGAATGTCATTTTCAGTTCAGTTGAGTTTGAGAATAACGGCCAAAGGCACAGGGCATCAAATGTTTTTGAATACTTTTAAATATGATATTGTTTTAAATTTTTTTCACACCATAATTTATTGTGATTTGGCTACTGGCTCACCCATTCATTGGCAACAAAATCATATTAAATTTGGAAATATAAGTAAAGATAAAAAACATAACAATGATAATAATAAAAGGTTTTGCATTTACAGTGCCTACTGTATTTACCAGTTCAAAATATTAGCATGAGTGTTAAATCCGGGTTAATGTACACTTAACCACATTTAATATAAATGTTCACAAGTAGAATCTAGAAACATCATGTACAAGTAATTGGCCCTCATTCTTAAAAATGTATATTTTTGTCAATAAATAAATATATAAATTCAACAAATTTTCTAGGTTTTGGGTTGAGTAGCTTTGGCAACCGTTTTTGTTTTCTTGGCCCAAAAAGTTTGTTGCACTCCATGTAGATTGTTAATGATTTTGAAATGATGCACCCAAGATTATTTAAGGAAAGAGTCAACAATGTGAGATGGAGAGCACTAAACATGTGTGGGTTTGGAAAGGATTTTCCCTCCCAATGGCTGGGGCCAGGGTAATGGTTAACCCAACAAACTCATGATCATCATAGTTTTATCATGACAAAAAAGTTGGTCCAAAAAGTTTGTCGCACTCCATGTAGAGTGTTAATAATTTGGAACAGATGTGATACACCAAAGATTTTTGAAGGGGAGAGACAACAATGTGAGGTGTAGAGCACCAAACATGGGTGGGTTTGTAAGGAGATGTTCCCTCCCAATGGTCCCTCCCAATGGCTGGGGCCAGGGTAAAGGTCAACCCAATAAAACTTATGATTACATAACTTTATCACGACGATCACCATTATTATCAAAATGTTGAAATACTGTACCTAAAGGTGCAATATTTTCACATTACATACCAATATAAAATATGTACAGGTACACCTAAATTTATTGGAGTAATATATTGAAGTTAATAATATAGTAATCAGTTATTTTAAAAATAATACCGATGTATCAATCATTTTAGTACAAGCAGATGGAAAATGTTTGAAAATGGCTACCAATTAGGCATGCATTTCAGTATCTACTATGGAAGATTTATGAAGCAATAGACATGGGCAAGCATTGTTTATGCGGTAATATCAACCTGGATCTGGGATTCCTAAATCAAGCCTAAGGCTGCGAGTGCATCTTTTGTGTATGCATGTTTGCTGCGAGTGACACTACCTCAGGCCTACTGAGGGCAGTTAATCTGGGCGAGTCTTGTATAATCACAAATGTACAAGATCACAATGGTGCTCCTGGGAGAGGAGACCTTTTAAGTCATTGGTTATCACGGCCTTATTTGAAGTCACACAATGCACACTTGACACTCGCATCTCGTTAAAAATATAGTCATGCTATTAACAATTTGAGAGAGAGGTGGACAAATCATGCTAAGCACTGCAGTGTGATTTAATAATTGAATGAATTGACAAATTATATATCAGTAATAATTTACTATAATTTTATGAAACTAAACCTTTAAAGCCAGGATCAGGAGGAAAAGCACTTTTTTGATGTGCTCAGGGGCGGATCCAGAAATGTCCAAAAGGGGGGGGGGTTGGAAGGGTGAGCCGAAAGTTGGGCCGATTGAGACAACACTGTCGTAGGGGGTCCGGGGCATGCCCCTGCGAAATTTTTGTGTTCTAGATGCCCGAACATAACATTTGAGGCATTCTGGGCTATCATTTTTTTCTTTTTCTCTCTTTTTTTCTTTTTTTTTTCTTTTTTTTACCTCCCAAATCCGCCCCTGGTGCTGTACAACTGATTTTTCTAAGACACAAAAAGAGTATCAGACATCAGATTAGATTTTTCAATACTTAAAAACTGCGAAGCAGGGGAAATAGAGGAAAAAGGGTAGTTATGCCCTTTCAGTTGAAATCAGGCCAAGTTTGTTTGTTTGTTTTAAATTTTACTCGTCTCCCCTAGGAATTACTAAATTTTGGATTTCAGTTTGCAGCCTATGGGCGAAAATTATGTACCCATGATGATTAGATTTTGCCGAGCCACAAATTCACTCGTATTTGGCGGGCTTCACACATGGAAAAAAGAAAAGTCAAAACTGGATCTGAACATTAGTAGAGTAAATTGAATCCTATTTGTATGCATGAGAAGTAGATTGCTGTAGGGAACATAGGTTTTTTGTGATTTTATGTTTTCAAGCCCATTACAATTACATTTTTTATTCATGGTTAAAAATAAAACACGATTCAAATTTCAAATACTTTAAAAATAGCCTGGCATATATTAAACTGAACACTGACTTTAATTTGAAAACATGTCTGTTTTAGGATTCATTTCTCATCTTCAAAATCTCAAAGTTACTAATTTTATATATGTGAGTAGGTTTATATAAATGAGACCTTGCAATACCTTGCATAATAATATTTTTTTACACTTTGTTTTTGAAAACCAAAATTCCAATTCCATTTTCTACACGATTTATCCACAATGTATTTCATGGCAGACTGTTTTTAGCAAATCAGTATATGAGGTTTGTTGAAGATGAATGAAACAACAAGAAAGGAATTTATTGTTTTGATCCAATCGGACATCATTCCCCATGGTAGTAATGATTGAAACTAATGCTCAAGAAAAACGATGAAAACAAATTAAAGAAACCTCTTCAGTGCTATAATCAATTGATTCATTCATTCATTCATGATTACTAGGTAATAAAAAAAATAAGCATAAAAAAAATATCTGAGTAATGGTGATTATCCTAAGAATATTTAACCTATAAATAAAAAAAAAATTAAAGTAGAAAAAATAATGAATTGAAATGAGAGTCATTATTTCTTAGAAACATCATGCTGGGATGAATCGTAACAACTTCCTTGACGACTCAATGTTATGAAAGCCGGAAATCTACCAGGTGCTCTACAATGCTGAGTCGGACTGAGTATCTTAGATTTGATTGCTTTGCGAGTAGGTCTGTAGAAATAATCCGTTGAGTAATTAGATGGGGATGAATTGTGATTCAATCTTCTATAAAATGGCTAATTCTTAATGAGGCCGGCATCTACAATGCGCCAATTTGACTTGATTAGAAACAGCAAATGATGCGACAGAAAGCAGCACCGAAATCACTTATAATTCCTGGGGAGCACACCTCTTAATCTCTTGATAACTTGAAATACAGAAATTTTAAAATATATGTGTATACTCACAAAGCAATCAAATCTAAAAAATCGGACATACCCTACGGTCTTATACCAAATATAAGTACAGGTAGTACCCAGTCTTAGATAAGAACAATTAATTAAAGCATGGTGTATACAAAAGTCTGTGTACACAGTGTCAATATTCTTTGAAAGGATAAATAATTAATGCGGTTTATGATCTAATAATATAACAATAACAATAATTAATAACAAAAAAATTAAATATTGATAATAATATTACAAAATGATGTTTGCCCTAGGTGATGTGTTAATAACATTAATAACAAAACAAAAATAGAAACGAAAAAAAAAATATTAATAGAGATAATACATTTTAATAATGAAATCTATATAATATCACGGCATTTTACAAAGTTTATTAACTCATCAATGTATGCCTTTGACTACTTTATTCTTCTCAATCACCACTAGTTGATTTTTTCCAACTTGACAACTTTTACATTTTCCAGCTACACTCATTTTGCTATAGAATGGCCTTTGCTCACAGTGCTGCTCTGTTCCCACTTCATATGACATGGAAATTTATCTTATCGACTATAAATCATTTAAGAATATTAGAGAAGAAAAAAAACATTGCAAGTTCTACAATAGTTCTGATTTAAGTGTTGATCTAATGCCAAAATTGTAATGTATATTTGCAAAATTAAATTGCATAGAAAGTGTTCCAGGGGTTAATTATTAATACCCTTTCACTTCAAAGGATGCCCTGCAGGAACATAAATTCACAGGTTCAAAATAACACAGTGATAAAATCTTTTAAGAAGAAGGTTTTTAACCATAAGGTCATCCTTGTACACATCTAAATGGACAGAAAAAAACAGAAAAAAAAAACAAGATATGATAATGAGAGATGAGATATGCACCAAAATATGTCAAAGGCAACATTTTTACAAAATTTTGATTTTAATGTTTTTGAATAACTTGATACTTATATTTTATGATTGTGTACTTTTTAAGTGAATTTTCTAACTAAAACAGTGTTCTCTTCGCATATTCTGTAATTTTAGTCCTATTATTTGTACAGGTTAGTTTATCTTTGAGGCCGATTTTCTCAAAACCTGGTTCTCATACACCTAAATTTTAAATGCTAACATCTCTGGATCTATTTATCCAAGACCAAATTAAAGCTTATAATGTGATCTACCAAAATGTAATATTAACTCATTTTTTGATTTTCTACCAATGAGACTCATTTTGTAGTGAGACCTCATATAGCCCAACAGCTTATTGGTTTGAATCTTTTCCCCCAAAATGCCTCCTGGACATTCATGTTGCCATCTGGTCGCGCGGTCCAACACTTTTTACAGCCCTACACTATAGTACCACAAAATAATCTGAACTTCAATATTTGAAATCAGGACCATTATAGCTTGCCTAGATGAATCTAGACTAAGTGAAAAAAGAACATGATTATGAATGTAATTTGAATGTTTTCTTCAATTGTGACTTGAATGTGGATATAGATGAAGACATACAACACTGACTGGAAAAGTTGTTCCATAGGTGAGCTGTGTGTATTGAAAGGACCTCTTACGAGTGTCCGAGTTTTATCAAGAGACGTGAAGTACTTTTGAGCTACAGTTTCATTCAATGAGCTAGATTATTGAAATTGATTTCACTCTGAAAAATTTACTTTTGGTAGGATTAACATGGAGTTTGATAGTTCAATATATTTCCGCTGAATTTCTAAAATGAGAGTCACAGCACCTCATAGCTCTGGATACTAACAGTTGGGTTTGTAAGTTCTGTTCAATGTCGTCGTTCTTGTATTTTCTGGTAATGTATACTAGAGCCACAACTGCTGGCAACCTGTCAGCATATGAATGGATGGAGTCATTTGGTGTAAACACAAAGGATAACCCAGGAAAATCTAAAGACTCATTTCCAGTCGGGTCCTTCTGGTGGTGATTGAGCAGCACACCAGGAGACAATCCCCTACTCTTTTCCAAATAGTGATACTGCGTTCTTTAACGTGAACACGGGCCATAATGCACACAGGACCAACGGCTTAAATGTCTCATATGAAAGACGGTGCGCTATCGTACTTTGCATTTCAGCCCTCCAGCTGAAACACAAGAAGGGCAGCGTTGAGAACTGACCTAGAGATCTCCACAGTTCGGCGCACAGACAGTGGCTACCACCAGTTTAGCCAACTGAGCTAAGCTGCTCTCAAATGTCGCATAACAAGCTAATAGTTCAGCAACAACCTACAACTAATTACATCCCCCAACAATGTTTCATTATATTTCATCATATAATGTGCCTGCAGAAAATGTTCTATAATTTAACTCATACCTGGTTTGGCTGAGCAAAAAAAAAAAAAAAAAAAATACACAGGTACCATGACGGTCATTTCAGTGATTTCCCAAGCTGGTTTAGCTCTCAATTTTAGCAGTAAAAATTACCAGCAGCCAAAATGGTAAACTGACCTTCTTTCAATAAATGAACATCATTGAAGCATCATAGGCTTAGGCAATGACTGTTTTCTTTTTTAAACTCACTGAACCAGCTTCAGCTATTGACAAATTTACCAGTAATTATTTACAAATGGGAGAATAATGCAGGTTAAGGAAGTATTAATGTGAACTCCCTAATATTATTTGACTCTTCTATTTACCTCTATGTTAACGTTCCTCAGTTGTTACCGGTAATTGCATTCTTACTGCAAGCTACAATTAGAAATGAGTTGGGCTTAATTGTCATTAAGATCCACAGGACAGAATGAAAGCCATACCCTTCTCTCTTCAACACAAAATTATATAGCTACCAATCTGTACAACAGAAACAAATAAATTTCCTCTTACACAAAATATTTATGTGCTGTAGACAATGTACAGCATGTGCAAATCTTACAGAAAGAAATGCAAGACTGTATAAACAGACTCATATTATTATGACTTTTCAGTCTAATAAATCTGGCATTTTACTATTAAAGTCGGTGTCTCTGAAGACTGTTAATAACAACAAATACTTTTCATCATAAAATTAAAAGCAATCAAAACGGCAACTAGTGCTGCCATTCTGTTTTTACATGTGGTTTGCTTTGCGTGCTGGAGCCAAATTAATGATCACTTAACAACTTAATTAAATTAAGCCCAATTCAAGCCAGTATATTATTGTTATGTATCCATGGTAACCAAATAAGGAAGTACAGTAATTGTTCCGATGATTAATTGTGATGATTGTAATATGCGTCAGTGCGACTGTTGTCATGTTTCTCGTACACTAGGGATCGATGTTGGCTGTCATGTTTCCTATAGCAATTAGCCGCCTGTGTGTTGTCATGTTTCTCATTGAGATCCGCAACAACACTCCTCTTTTTACACCTATAAGTTTATGTATTTGCCGCTGTTTGTCTGTTTGTTAACAGAATTATGCAAAACAAGAATGGTCATCCTAAAATTTTGTGGAGGAGTACATATGGGTCTAAAAAGATTTAATTAGACTTTAAAACAAGTAAAGTAAATTTTTAATTTTTTTAAATTCTGTATTTGGGTACAGGGTAGAAATATGCACTGAGTGAAGTGCCCTCTCTAGGTAACTATGCAACTGTATTGTATACTACAGTATCAGAATCAAGATTATTCTAAATTGTGTTTTTGTATTTTAATGAAGAATTAATAGATGCAATAAACTACAGTCCAGCCATGAATCACTGCATTTGTACCATGCGTAACGTTTGTAGAATATGTGTCCACTACGCAAAACAAAAGTGTAGTTTGTAAGATGTAGTTTAGATGCAATAAACTACAGTCCAGCCATGAATCACTGCATTTGTACTATGCATAACGTTTGTAGAATATGTGTCCACTACGCAAAACAAAAGTGTAGTTTGTAAGATGTAGTTTAGAACGTACAACGTACCTTATCAGATTACAATGCATAGAAAAAGAGAGGTGCTATCTCATTGAACGTATATAAATTGTATTGAGCATTTTTAAATACCAAGGGTCAAACTAATGGAAATTAATATTAATAAATATAAAATCTCAGATTCAATGACATGAATTGATAGATAGATAATGGTTTATAAGTCTTTAAAGGTCAAAAGGTATTAATGTGGAGTCCCAGATTCACTTCAAGGGTTGGCTGGGATAAGGAGGAATATTTGCAGATAAGTTTCAGCCACTTATGATCCCCATGAATTTTGATTAGGCACAATTTATCTGTGGCGGATTCAGGGAGGGGAGGGGGAGGCGAGAAAAAAAGAAAAGTATATTCAAATTTAAGACTGAGAATTCAATTTCTGACCATCTAGAGAGGGCTGGAAAAAGTGTGCGACCACCCACCAGTGGTTGGAGGCATTGACCATTACCCTGGAGGAATTTTAAAAAAAAAAAAAAAAAAAAAAACATTTGTTACACATCATAATTTAATGCATAATTAAATATAATATTTTTGCTTGCTCCAAACTACTAAATGTACAGTACTGTGTGTACTAAATGTTTTGCTATACAGTAATAGTGTAAAGATAACATAATCAAACATGGTGGGGCTGAGCAGCTTAGCTCAGTCAGCTAATCTGGTGGTAGCCACTGTGTGTGCGCTGAACCGTGGAGATCTCTAGGTCCCCAGTTCAATTCCCATCACTGCTCTCCTTGTGTTCAGCTGGAGGACCGTCTTTCGGATGAGATGTTTAAGCCGTTGGTCCCGTGTGCAATATGGCCCATGTGCACGTTAAAGAATGCAGTACACTCTTCGGAAAAGAGTAGGGGATTGTCTCCCGGTGTACTGGCCAATTCACCACCACAAGGATCCTGTAACAAGTCTTCAGACTTCCTGTGTTATCCTTGGTGTGATTCACACCGAAATACTTAGTCAGTTGGTTGTTACCATGCGCCAGTGATGTTGGAGAATATAGTACAGCAATATGAAACTATTATGTAGGCCTAATGAATGAATAAAGTTCGGAGTTTGTCAGGTAGTGAAATGATCATTGCACATTTTAAGTGCTCCCTAAATTCATAAGTGTAAGCTAAATTACAGTGATTAATTTAATTAGCGAAGATATGGAGACAATTATTTCGAAATCCCTCTTTCCAAGAGGGGATGCAAATGCTTTGCGAAAATGAGTACGCCACGGTACTCATTTTCACAAAGAAATACACACAACTGGTTAGCTAACAATTATGTCAATGTTACATGAACACCTGGGAAGGAAGGTGCAATCACATTGTTACCTAGCAAACGTCTGTACTGTATGGGGGAGGGGCTGCTGATGCACTGTGTAGCAGGGGACAATGAGGCATAAGATTAGGCCTAGGCCTAACTAAGACAGTGGAATTATATGTGATAGAGAGTACACTTTCGGAAGAAATAAATTAAAATAAGAAAAAAAAAATAACTAAGAATAATTCAGTTGCAGAGGTACCTTGTTGAAGTATTATACAATTCTAACAATGCAGCTCTTGTAGCCCTGGCTTGGGCAAGGCATCCATGTGCAAAGCAGTGGTGTTTGTTTATCCATGAAAAAAGCACGCCGGGAAAGTTTGCCTTACCAGGAAAA
>NW_022703366.1:679186-688876 GCF_011630105.1 Anneissia japonica | reverse complement strand
GTGAGTGTGACGTCACCAAAAAATGAATATTTTCTATTATAACCAAATATTAATAACTACAAAGTTTATGGGCGTAAATTCTCTTAATACGAATGAAGGGTTGCACAATCTCCTTGCCATACAAATTACAGCTCCCACTGACGTCTCAGTCGAGAAATACGGGTAGCTGAAGTTTTTCTCGCAAATCTGACTACGAAACCATATCCAAATTTCATGTTCCACTTTTGACCGAGTTGTGCTTCGCAATCGCGGTGTTCCGGGAACCCTGCGTCTAGGAGTGCATATGCAAACTATAGAGGGCAGCAAACATATAGACAACATGATATATCTGCAGAATGCTATGGAAAACTAGTTCCACTTCACTAATAACTATTATGATAAAAGTTAATCACATGGTACGGACACATTAACTAGGAAACAGCGTCCTTAACAGAAAGTGTTCAAGCTGAGTAGAAAGGATTATCGGAAATCCACTCCTACGCAGAATTATCACCACTCATTGCTTTAACATTTCAACGGTCAAATCAAGAAGATGCTCACACAATATTATGAAACAAAACAAAAGTATTAATACATAGTGTTTTATTATTGGAGATAAGAATGATTTTGCATTTTAGATGTAATTTTACATATAGTAATCACTTTATAGAAAAAAATGCAGCATTATAACTTGATTTTTTTCATGGATCTTCAATTTAGATTAAAAAAATCTCCTTTTAAGGATAATAAGTTATAAACTGTATGAACATCATCATCGATCAAGTAATCAATCAATCAGTCATCATCATAATCCTCATCATCAATTATCATGATTATTGTCACATTATTCTGATAATCATCATACTTTGATCCTGAAGTATCATGATCATTGTCATCTTCATGATTATTGCCATTATCATCATCATATACTAAATAAAATAAGTAGTTACTACAGTAACAACATACTGGTATCACAGAATGTATTAATATTTTATTTTAAATGTGTACCAAAGTAAATTCCTTTTATTTTTTGACATTTACTAAATATTTTTGTTAATTATAAAGCATAGCTAAAATGAAATGCATTAATTTATAACAAAATGGCTATTTAAAAAAAAAATGTCAGACACATTTGTATGATCTAAATAATAAGCTTTGTCTAGACTGTAATGATATTAATTATAAAAAGATATTTTGGTGTCTTTTGTCTCAGCTTCATTACAGTTCTGTAGTCCCATGAGTTTGAAGTGTGACTTAGCTCAGAGCAGGAGATCAAGTGTAATTTGTAACTAAAGGTGGATTCATGTGGCATGGTGGTAAGGCTTGGGCTTTCAAATGAAAGGTCAAGGTTTAAAAGTTTAGGGTCACTTTATTGGTGTGCATTAGGGAGCTTTCGACTGCACGACGACGGTAGGACGTAGAACATAATGACGTCACTAAAAGTCATCTGCGCATGCGAGAACATTAAGGTCACCTTGTTGAGTAGATTCTGCAACGCAATTTGGCCAAATCTACGTATACAAAGAACGTAGGACGCCAGGTAGGACGGTCACGCATGAGTGATTCCGTTCTTGCGTAGTCGTCGGATTTCCGATAATCCTTTCTACTCAGCTTGAACACTTTCTGTTAAAAACGCTGTTTCCTAGTTAATGTGTCCGTACCATGTGATTAACTTTTAACCAGGTAGGACGGTCACGCATTAGTGATTCCGTTCTTGCGTAGCGTCGTCGCACAAGTCGAAAGTTCCCTATTAGCCAAGGTGAATGACGTATGTACCTAGAAAGGTTTCTATGGTTTATTGTCTGCAAAATCAGCTCAAACAGCAGAAGGGGTGCTTCTACGGCAGGCTTAACGTTCTGAGAGCTTTTGCTATGTAAGCAATTAAGTTTGCTAGGTAAATGTCTATGCCCTAGACTTTGTGATACAAGTGCAAAAATAATAAATTATACCCCACACTTTCAAGCAATCAGAAGCCTGAGGATATGTAAGTTATATTTGGAAGTTGTAGGATTTTCTCTAATAAGATTTTCTCTATAAATAATAATTACAGCACACTTAGAGAGTGTATACCTCCAGCCACATCATAATTATCCCTGTATAAAATTCTAACGCATCATTTCCTTTAAAAAAGAAATAATGAAAACAAAATCTCTACTGTCACCAGAATTCGAACCCGGGACATGTTAAAAAAAAGCAAGTCAGTGAAAATCAGAATTAAAATGTTACATATCATTAGCCAGTGAAAACCTTAAGAAATGGGAAGGGGATAGGGTGGAAGAAAATAGAGAAGGTAGGAATGAACTCATATCATAATATCTTACATGATGCATAATAATTTTAACATTTTCTAACCTTCTTTCTTTATATTTCTGAAGGACTTGTAGGAATTTTGATTGGATATCTGAATCTTCCGGAAATACTTCTGACATCTTATTGATGTATACCCTTGTCTTCTCAGTTGTTCTTTCTTTTGGTTGCGCTTTCACAACAGCAACAGGCGTTTTGGATCCAGCCTTTGTAGAAAGAAGAGAAAAAGACGAACACGATGATATTGTGGTGTCAACTTGGCTGTGCAAGCTTGTTCAGGCAGCAGTGGCATATCTAGAAGTCTTGAATTTGGGGGGCTGATGGTTGGACGCGAAGGTGAAGGGTGGGCTCGATGATCAGTTGAGAGGCGCTAATTCCAAAAATATGGTGATTTTAGGTGATTTTTAAATACTTGACCGTGGTTTTTTTTTGGGGGGGGAGGGCGACTTGGGGCTGCGAGTAATTTTTTTGGGATGGAATGCACCCCCCGCGATATGCCACTGAATTTATGTCAGCATAAGTGGAGTGGAGTTGAATAGCTTGGTGGTTAAGATGCTTGCTTTCCAATCCTATGGTCATGAGATCAATTCCTGTTTATACGGAAACAAGATTTTTTTCTCACAACCAAAAAAAACTCCACCCCGTAAGCTTCATAATGAGCCTCATAATGAGTCTATGAAAAGCATCTTGTGTGCATGTTTGTCTTGTGATGGGATTGTCACTTCAAAGAGTGATTAAGTTCAATGTTTGGCATATCCTTGGCCCTAGTGCCTAAAGCTGAATTTAAAAAAAACATAAGCGAACTAGAATTACTCATTTTAAGCTATGCAGTAAAAGCATAGCCTCCAAGCAATGTAACTTCCCCATAAAATATTCACTACTGACGTTGGCAAAAAAAAGCATAAAAAAATAGAAGATTTCACCTAGAGTTGTAAGCTCTCAAACACTAGCTCCATTCGTCTGCCCTAGAAAAGCCTAACATCTACATAAGGAATAATATGTCTCAGATTTATGTAAAAATCAAACATAGATTGGCATTTAAACAAGGAACCACATCAAAATTGGACTGGAATGGATTTAGGAATAAAATATTTTGATTCCAAAATGGGGTGTACTGTAGGAAACTACAATACTAACCTTTCGCTCAAGTGTTGAGGGTTTTTTTGGTGTCTCTTCTGCCGCAATCTCTGTTGGCGAGTCAATTTGAATTGTGACAGGGCCATCGTTTTGTATATGAACTTGCATGTAAGCTCCAAACTTGCCATCTTAAATATAAACACAAACAACAGATATGTTACAGTATCAACTGAGAAATGAATGAACCATATTTTAAAGTTGACAATCTTGCTGGATAGAAAAATTATATTTTGATATTCATTATTATCAGTTGCTTTAATTATAATATCATTAAATATAACTATTTCAATGTTAAAAAGCCACAATCACAGTAACACAATTTCATAATGCATTTTAAATGTGCCCCTTTCTAAATATATTTACTAGCATTTCAAAGTTCAATTAGTTATTTTCATTAATTATATTTTCAGTGGTAATAAAGATACTACTGTATTAATATTATTATTATAAGATTCAATGTTATTAGGAAGAGAATGGAGTATACACAGAAGAAAGCAGAGTGCATACCTTTGATCATTGCTGGTTTATAATCTTTTTGGAGAAGTTGAAGAAATTCTTCGTAAAATAGCCTAGACTTTTCTCCTGGCATAGCACAATGGAAGTCGGGTTTGTTGCCCTTTAAAATTGCATACAAAGTAAACTGGAAGAAAGAGAAAAAAGTACCATTACTGAAAGACCATTATAATAGAATTTGGGTGGCTTAAAAGCTCTCTGTGCCTGAGTGTCGTCAGCTGACACTATTTGATGTAGAATGCAATGCGAAAACGCGTATGCAACAGATTACTTTATTGATGATGTGTTCAGACTGCCACAAACAAGTTTGGATTGATTCGTCTGGCGACTGCAGCACACGTATGACGCAGTGTGTGTTCGGCATTCAAGCAAAGGGCGGCGCCAGCATTTCCCTGACATAGGTGGTCCATCGTTCTCTGACAGATGGGCCACACCCACATCAGCTCAACCATGGTTGGGGCTGATAGGCAAATATAAGGTTATATCACCTCTAGATGCCTGAAAATGACATATTAGTCATATTAGACAGATTAGTCTGGTTTACACGGCCGTTTCCTATCAGATAGATAACACCGATTTAAAAATGTATGTAACTGATAAAAACATAATTTTTCAGATAATAATAATAGTCTTCACGCTGTTTATCAACAGTGACCTCACACAGTTCAAACAACAGCTAATTTGCATAAAGATCATGCTGATGATCTATGTTAACACCGCTGCAATCAGGAGTAACTGCATAGATCATCACGGTTACTGATCCATTATGCAGAGTTACTAACTCCGTTTACACGGCCGTTTAACACCTATTGTATATCAGCGAATAAACGTGATCATCACGGTGATCTCCTGCCGTGTAAACAAGGCTATTATCTCTGGCTTAGAAAATACTTCTATTATCTATTACATTTTCCCTGACAGATTTTACCATGACTTTCCGACAGCTGGACAGGCGTCTCAAATGGCTGGGACTGGGCCCACCTGGTCCATACGCTAGCACCATTCCTGCTTTAAAGTTTGTTGGAAATGCTTGAATATTTGAATGCTGTACATCTGAATTAGCTAGTGTAGTAGACTTTGAAATATATTTCAGTTTCAGATTTTCATCCAGGAAAATTTGGCTTAAAACAAAATTAATATTTTATTACAAGATTGCTTAGTTTAAATATTTTACTGCTAGTAGTAAACCCAAAGTAATAACCGGATTATCTGATTTATTAACATATTTTTAAATTGAATCTCCTAAGTTCTCTATAATGTATCATCTTTGCATTTTTTCCCCTAGGGTTAAGTGAACTCTGATCACAAATCATTTGATTTTATTGTCATAGAAAAAAATTGCATAATTTAATCATTAGAGTGGTGAGGCTTTTGAGCAATTCTAAAGTTTGAATTATTTCAATGTAAAATTTCATGAAACATTCAAAATGCTTCAAATGGGTGCTCAGAACATGGTAAAAAACTTAATTAAATCATGTATTACTGACAAAATATACAATGTACAAAAATATAAAATACAATGCAAATTTTATTTTAATGATTAACTTTGCATATTTTATGAATATTCTTTTTTAATTTTAAATTATATCATTTCTTATTTACATTTTTTTTTTAAGAATATAAAAATGTGGAGATGCGTTATTGACTTTTTTTCTGTATGTCAATGTCATGACAATTTTACTGTTGTGGAAAATTGTAAATTTATATGTATATATAAATATTCAAATTAGGTGTGCTGTGTAGCACCCTAAACAAAATATGAACATATAGATAAATAGTAACAGTGCTCGAATAGGAACATGATGTTATGGTATGAAGCAGCTATGCTTGAGACAATTATAATATCTATTTGAGCACTATTACTGTATTTACTTATCTATTTTTATTTATACTTTACACATTGATTTTTTTCCACACAAATGATTAGGAACATAAAAGTGATATATTTGAGCAGTTTTTCTATTAACTTATATATTTTCGGATATGCAGCATACTATGAATTACTGTGTACATATTGAGAAAATTGCCAGCACATGATTTGTGCCCCCACCCAATTGATAGAGTCCAAATAATGAACGTCCACCTCGCACATATTGAATTTCTTATTTTTATTGTCATTATCAACCTATTGTACTTACCTGACTAACACATAAAATTTCAAACTGCTTGTCTTTAACACTCTTGCTCCATCTTTTACCAGCATCATCATCAAATACACGGAGATTTAAAACTTTTCTGGCACTGTCCATAAAATGAATAATTAATAATATATACAAAAGCAGTAAATTAAAAAAAACCGTACCTAGCATTGGAGTTTTCAAAATGTTTATATCTTCATACATTCAAATTCATCCATATATTCAGGGGCCCTCTTGAATAAATGAAATAACGTGATACTTTTAACACGTCATCGTTGTTTGTAGTCGTGAGAAAAAGTCCTGCTATCGCAGGAATTGAGCCTAGGACACTGAGATTAGTAGGTGGCAAGCATCTTAAACACAAAGCTATTTGACTCCACATTCTCATTGCCTCGAACATAGATTGATTTAAGCGGGTAAAATATTTACAGGTTGTGTTTTTCTATTGAAAGTTTCCTAGATCCTTGTATTTATAAAATAAAGCTCTGTACACACTGCGAGCTGTCCATCAATACATCATCTATGATTTGCATATTACATAGAAAATGACTTCAAAAAATTACATTACTTTTCAATCCAAAATTTACAAATTTTGCATTAAATTTTTGTTTAGACTTTGTTTTGTGTGTTGTTTATCTTCTTTTCTATTTTGATGGAAGTGTACCACATTGAAAATCAGTACTCAAGTACTGAAAGTGCCTGCAGTATTAAAGAAAGAATAAATAAATTAAAAATATACTATTAATAATGTACATGGCTATATATGGGCAAATCACAGATATTTGTCCCATAAATTTGTTTAAAATATTCAAATGTAATTTTGTTTTATTATTATTTTTAATGTTATTATTAATAGCTCAAAACAGAAGGTATTTTTAATGTTGTAGAAACTGTAAAATAAATACTGAACAGATGTTTATGCAAATTGAAGAAAATATTTGGAAATAATATAATAATATATTATTCTGATGAAGGGCTTCAACAGCTACTAGTAAGTAGCTTGTAATATAACACTCACATATATTCTCTTTCTTTTGGCGTATCATCCTTTGTAATTCCCACTAGAACACACAATCCACGCCCGATTGAGCTCACAAGCTCATCACCAACTAGAAGAAGGAAATTAAAGAATGAAAATGTAAATTGAATGGCAGAGTTTGTTAAGGGGAAAATTTGTGAGGGGGTGAGTTTGTATAGGGTCAGTTTGCAGAAACAACTCTGAAAGGGTGAGCATTTGTGAAGGATTACTTTGTATTAAAGGGGTGAATTTGCTAGAGGGTTGACTGCTGTATTCTAATAGCATGAAGTACAGTATTTTACAATGTGTTGGGAGCTATGGGAAGGCGATCAGAAATCGAAGGGTACTAGTTTGTTTGAGGTGAATTTTAACTATTTTAATTATCTTTCAGTGGGGCGGGTCTAGGGGTGTGGTTCAGGTGAAACTTTTGTTAGGCAACTGTGCTTCCCACTTTACTTCTAGATACAGTTCAGGTGAAACTTTTGTTAGGCAACTGTGCTTCCAACTTTACTTCTAGATACAGTATGCCCCCATCCCAACTTTTATTTATTTCTCTAAAAAAACAGGCAAAATACAAAATACAAGAAGACAACAGCATAATCAGAAACAACAAGAGAGAGAAAAACCAAAAAGTCAACTATCATGGTTTAATTTCCAAGAACAAATTAAAAAATATAACATATATCAACAATAAACATTAATAAAGTACATTTGTCAAATAAATATTTGTCAAAATAAAAAATTTGTAAAAAAAATCAATCATTGAAAAATCAAATAATTTAATACTTTTTAAAAATGCATGTATTTAGTTTAGGCCTAGTTAATTAAGTAAAATCAAATTTGAAATGATAAAACTAGGCATAAACATAATATAACATGCAAAATGAAGCTTGTTGAGTGATCAGCAGAATGAGTTTAAAAAATTCAACCAAAAAAAGGTAGGTTGCTCAATTGATTTGCTTCCTCGAACCTGACCTGGCCCTCAAAATCAAAGCAACCCAGCAGTGTATATGGGTGATAGAAAGCTGTGCTATATGTGCCTATAGGACTATGCCTAGGCCCAGCTAGGTTAGGCTAGGCTACATCCAATGATGCCATGGTAAGAAGAGATGTGAATGGCACTACAGAGGGTTGGGCCCTGAAAAAAAAATCAAAGCATGGTTATCAGGCTTAGCCTAGCCTAGGCCGTAGGCAAAGAAACGTAAACACTGGGCAAGGTCCATTTATTATTTAAATTTTCATCCATTCATACTATAGCCGAATGAAATTTACCTGACACACTGGCTTTTGTGACACGTTGGATTACTACCTTCATCTTCGTTAATTTGAGAAGTAGGCTAGACCGGAGCCTAGAGGAGGAGACACTAAAACAACACGTTGATTTGCCAGGTATAAAAATCGTGCCGAATCCATAATAATGGATCTTGCGGTCCAAAGGATGTTTAGCTTTTACCACAATTCAGCTTTTCTCCGAAATGCGCATGCGTTTATCTTATTCCTATGGAAACACGAGAAGCTTTCGTCTTTAGCAAGTAAGTTTATAAAACTAATTTAATTCGCTGTAGTTGTGTACTGAATCACATATAATTAAATATAATTATTATTCTCACTACTACTATTCTATTTGTCGTTGAACAACGTTTATCCTGTTCAAAGCAGGCCACCCCTAAAATGGCCTAGGCCTAGCCTAGAGAGGCTATCCTAGCTAGGCTACCTGGAGGGCGACTGGGGCCTGCTTTGTTGGCTTGTGGTAGGTAGGGGGCCTAGATTGGAAATGGCACTAGCCTACCTAGGCCTAGCCCTAGGGGCCTAGGCACCTAGGCCTAGATAGAGGGCTAGTTCTAGGCCTAGATTCATTCAAGATTAAATGTATGTTAGGTCATTAAAATCTGCTACAACATTTGCAAATCTATCTATCTAGGGCCTAGGCTATATAGTAGGTATGTTAGAAGAGTGACGTCACGGACTGTTATCGTTGTCGCGACGCCGATGCTGATTGTTTTGGTTTTGCATCTTGCATCCAGATTAGAAAAAATCGTATTAAATCGTTTATTGGTTGCATTCACTAACCTTGGACCTTATTTACTTACTTGCGCTATTTAAAAATATTTTTTTCATTGATCGGTCACGGAGTTACAGTGTACCGAACTTTTTCTTTTTTGAAATAAAGCATCATTTACACATATTTTGTAAGCTCTGTAAATTTTAAAAACTTTTTAAGAAAAAAAAAAATTTTAAGAATTATATATTTAATATATATGCCAAGTATGAATTAGATCTGATGCTACTCAACAATTTTTTTGATTTTCTCAAATCTTACGACTCTCGAGTCCGATGCATAAAAATGTCCGCTGATCTATACACATCTTTCAAACGGCATAATGGTTATTAAATTTACACATAAAGTCTGTATTACTGATGAATATGTCCAATATAATCATTGCTTAGTATTATATAATAGAATATTTTTAAAGATTTTGATTTATTATAATGATATTTTGCGATTAATATACCCGTGTATAAGAGGCCTGTGTATAATTGAGAATTACCGTCACGAAATTGCATATGGCGTCTTATTTGGCTATTCTGGCCTGTAAT
>NW_022703366.1:657043-679073 GCF_011630105.1 Anneissia japonica | reverse complement strand
TTTGTGATATCAGTATTGTGGACATCCAATCAAATTTAATTTTTCTTTAACATACCTACTATATAGGCATAGCCTAGATAGGCCTAGGCCTATTCTTTGTAATCCAGGTAGGCCTACCTGTGCGCTCCCTGTGAGCATTAGGTGACGATTCTGTCTGCTTTCAATTCAATTCAATATTTATTTATGGTTGATATAAACTTTTCACTTGTTTAAATACATCTATAAATAGGCCTAAATAAACAATTGTTTTTCAAAAGATTGTGGAGTTTACGGTAGTGTAGTACTAGTAGTTTACTCTTGAAGGAACTTAAAGTAGGTGCAGATCAAATGTCATATGGTAAACTATTTCATAGCACTGGCCATCGTAAACTTTTTTTTCAGTTCAGTATTTGGTTTGGCACAACTGGTTTAAATAAGCAGTCTGAACATAACATCATTAAAAAGCGATCCACTGTGTGCGCCTTGTAGTGGTGCATTCTCTATAGAATTTTTTTTTTAAATTTAAAATTGAGCTGGCAAATTGACTTTATTTGCAAACTGCACAAATTTACTTATGTGGTATTTTGCAGGCCTTTTCTACCCTCAATGTTAGTGCATGCAAAGAATGAAAACATGTGGAAACTATGGAGATCTACTGTGTATTCAGCAATAGTGCAGCTGTAGAGTATTGAATACAATTACAAATACAATACACATTTTATTTTTCCTGTTTTTGCACTAGTTATTACTTTTGAGCAACAATGACTGAGGAAGAGCATTCTAAGCACAGACCTCCGGAGCCAATAAACATTACAGTTCTGAGAGCGAGGCATTTGGTATGTATCTACATTAGAATACAATACTGTATACCTCAACCTTATTGTTTAAATAGTATTTGATAGGTTTAAATTATAGCAAACCAAATCCTTGATGAAGTATACAACTAAGTAAATAAATTGATATTCTATATAAGAAAATACATAATTTTAAATGAATAGCCCATGAAGTAGGAATCTTTTCTATTTCTCCCTTTGTTCATCTATTTCGTCTCTCTGTTTCTTCATCTTTCTATCTATTTATTATGAATGACTACATAAATGAGTGTAAATATGTTTATTGTTTTCAGCGTGGCAGTAAAGGAGATGCTTTGACTTCACTCGTACGTGTGGAGTACGGAACGAGTGCACTTGGCGAATCCAGCAAAGTTGACTCAAGCGCAGATGTTGCAGCTGAATACAACTTCAACTCAAAGATTGACTGTAGCTTCGAGGACCCAGTCATCCTGGATGAAATTGCCTACAAGCCTATCTTAAGTATGTTGAAAGCATAGTGATAAGAAAGGGATTTTTGTGTACATGTATATATAAGGCTGCATCTTCCCAAGTTTTTTTTTTTTTTCTCAATACAGAGTCTGAAACTATGGATGGATTTATTCGGTGTAAACACCAAGGATAACCCATAAAAGTCTAGAATAAGACTTCCAGTGGAGTCCTGGTGGTGATTGATCAGTTCTTTAATGTGCACATAGGCCATAAAGCACATGGGACCAATCAACCAAATAACAGTGCGCTATTGAAACTTGCATTTCAACCCTCCATCTGAAACTCTGAAACAGCGGCAATAGGAATTGAACTGGGGACCCAGAGATCTCCACGTTTCAGTGCACACTCAGTGGCTACCACCAGTTTATCCAACTGAGCTAAACTCTCTCTAACATTATATTTGGTTCCTTTTACTATTTTAGTTACTGTTGTTGAGGTTCTTCCTAAAGAAAAGAAACAAAAAGAAGAGCGAACAAATCAGTTAGGCCAGTGCACAGTTGACTTACTTCCCTTGGTGAAGGGAGAAAATAAGTATAAAAGTACCCTTGTCATTCATCCATTGCCTGGATCACCATTTGAAAACCTGGCTCCAGATAGCCCAAGGGTAGGTATTACTAATCTTTTTATGGAAGGCTAATGGATGCTAAAAAGGAGTTATAGGTATTTTTTCCTTATTAATAATTATTAGCAAAGGGTGTTACTAAATAATCCTAACTGTAATCAGTACAAATTACTTGGGATGTTTTAAAAGACTTCAGTGTTGATTTTTTTGTTGATTGCTTCATACAGTATGATTTCCATCTTTGCCAGCTAATAAGTTTTGTATTAATTCTGTTTGTCTGGCTATCTGTTTATTAGCAGGATTATTAAAAAACTAATTAATGGATCATCATAAAATTTAGTGGAGTAGTACATATTGATCTAAAGAAAACGAGATTTAATTTTTGGGTGAAAAGGCCAAAGAACAAGGTTAAGTTCACAGAAATAAAACAAAAAAATCATTGAAAGTATCTTAAGCAAATAAAGACAATAATGATATTATTTGTCTCGCCAATAAATTCCTGGTGTGTATTATTCAATATTCAGGCACAAGACAGAGGTGTGCAGTGACTGCACTCAAGTATTTTTTTTTTTAATCCTTCACATCAAAAAGCAAGTATACTTGCCACTTACACAATGGAACAGTGCTTTATAAACTCTTATTGAGGCCTAGGGAGTGGGGGTGTTTTTATTTGTGAGAAAAAGTCCTGCTGTTACAGGAATTGAACCCAGGACCCTGGATTAGAATGCTAGCATCGTAACCACTACGTTATTCAACTCCACTATATATTTAATATTATTTGGCTACTTTCAGCCGGAACTTGATGTTGTGGTTTATGTGAATGAGCCCCTGCTGACAAATGAGCAGCTCCTGGAGAGCAATCTGATGACAGTTACCGTCGAAGCCGCATATTCTGTGCCAGAATCCTGGAATCCAAGTGGAACTCAATTTCTCTACAATGTTACACTACCAATGCCAATTACTAATGACGTAAGTCCTTGGCACTGCTTTCAATATTGTCTTGTTCACTGTGCCTGTATACTGTATGTTGATATTTGTATTAGTATGAAGTACAATGGTGGTGCCAGCAGGGGGCAGGGGGATTTTTACCCCATCAGACAGGCCTGGACCCCTGTTTTCCGACCCCATGATGAGGTCATCGGACAAAAAATAATAAATTGCGTATCCAAATAACATTACTGTGCTTGCCAATTTTTAATTTTGTGGTCAAAAAGCACAATTTGGGCCATTCAAAGACATACAAACTCTCCCCATGAATTCTACCAGGGATTTTTATTCCGGGACCCTGACCGAGGCTCTGATCTTGGTTCGGACCCCTGTCGGAAATGTCATCATATTTGTGAAGCTACCACTGATGAAGTAAGAATTGCTACATCACCTAAAGAAACCTTGCTGGTGTCAGAAGCTCTGGTTATCAAATAATTTAGTTGTTATTTTCTATTACATTGTTCCAATAGACTAATATATTTTGTAATTAACATATTTATTTTTTAATTTATGAATTGCTGGTGTGAGATGGAGGTTTAGTAATCTTATGTTATGGTGATATAAAGAAGAAAGATATTTGCAATAAATTTTAATGTATTTTCCTTGTTTTAAATGATTAATTTTCTTATGTTCACACAGAGGGAGTCAACTGTTGTGTTATCAAATGGTGTGTTGAAATCAGCCTCTGACAAAGATCAGCCGTCTAAGCAGAAGAAGTGGACAGCCCCTGGAGCTGCCCAGGGTAATGCCATTTACATTCATGACCAGTAAGTTTTTGTGTTTGCAATGAATTCTTAAGCCCTGTCCAGATTATCACATTTTCTTTGACAAAAATCTGTTGTATGCCCATATATTGTCATGATGTGCCTATATATGGTCATGATGTGATGTCCTCATAACCATATTTAGGCGTGTCACATGTTTTTGTCAAATAGAATTTGATAGTGTGGACAGGGCTTAAGGTATACTACTTTAAACTTAATATAGTAATTAACTAATTGCTTTATTGATATAATATGAAGTTTATTTAAAGTTGTGGATTGAATGTGACTGGAAATAGATTGCATTGATTCATCGTTATATCCACCATTCCATTCATTTATATATCCAACTATCTCTATCCATCCAATATATCCCTCTGTCATTTTATTTACTTATATATAGCTGGTAATTTATTAATGCATTCATATACTATCTATTCATCCATCATTAGTATATTTTTATCCACACATCTATCTTTATTTTGACTTTCATTATCATCCATCCATCCATCGACCTATTCATTTATATATCTATTTATCAATTAAAACATTTTCATCCATGCAATCGTTTTTTCCCCATAACTCTATCCATTCATACGTAACATATTCATTAATAAATCCATTGTTATCCATCCATCCATTTATCCTTCTATTTATCTTCTATCCATACATTCACCCATACACTTATTCACTTACCTATCTATACATTGATCCATCCATCAATCTATTCAATGTCAACAACATAATATTTTTATAGATGGTTTTTTCCTAAAAGGTAAGGTAAGGCAAGGCCAAAACTGACACTCTAGGGTCTCAGGGTGGAATGCCCATCTCTCGTTTAACATATCAAGGATATGTGTATTCTGAAATTAAATATAATTATTGCATTGATTTCAGGTTTGTGCAGTCAAGTAATTATGATCAGGAAGATGGAGAGCTCACAGGCAAAGAGGTTTGTTTCAGTGAACATCAATAATTTAGCAAAAAGTACTCTGCTACAAATGAACCATTGCCAATTTGTGTGGTTTAGCGTAGCCACTAGCATTGGATTGACACTCAGAAGGTTGCTGGTGCGATTCCAGCATCCATCCTTCCATGTTGCCAGGTCACAATTTTAATGATAGTAGATGCTTCTGGTCATGTTGTTCGCTTTTCTGATATTTAATTCTAATTTTGATTAACATACCTTCAAAGTATTTTTGAGGCCATTTTCTATTATTAATTATAAAAATAAGATGAAAACAATCAGTTCTTTTTCTTTTAAGGCGAATTTCTCCGAAGTATGTTTTTAGCCACCTGAGTATAAAACCGATCATGCTCCAGTTTTATTGAACTTAGAAACTTAATTCAAAGACCAAAATGAAAAGCTTACAATGTGAAATATCTTAATACCATTTTTATGTTTGGTACTAAAAAACTCATTTTGTGGCATCACCTCACAAATGTCCTTTGTTCCATTCCACAATCATTCTAGTCTTTTATGTCTTGTATGCTCACATAAAAAATGATTGCATCGTTATCTATCATAGCTGCACCTTCGCTGTATGCAGAACAAAGTCAGAATCGCCATAGAAAATGTTCTGTTATTTTTTAAGGATCGTGAATTTCGCATTGAAGTTGAAACAGAGAAGAACCGTGTCATTTGGAACACTGAGAGAAGATGTTACATGGAAAAATCAGCAATTCAAAGGTAAAGAGTTGAAAAGCTTGGCAGTTAAGATGCTTGCTTTCCAATCCCTTGGTCATGGGCGGTCTTTGGGTTTCGGTCTCCATTTAGAGGGTTAGCTATGTGTTAAACATTGACAATTTTTACTTGGTTGTTTCACAAATTGGTCTTGAATCAGTGTCTCAGAAGAAGAGAGTTCTTGAATTAGAGGATGCACTGTATAACTGTTGTTGTTATCGTTGTAATTGTTAGATTTTATTGGGGTTTTTATATTAATTTTTAGCATTAAGTTGGAATTTTATAATTTGCTTGTTTGGAATATAACAAATATACATATAATATTTACAATATATATATCTTTATCTTATCTTAAACCTCTGTCTGAAAGCAATAATTATTACATGAATTGTTATTTTTACCATTAAGCCTGCAAAGTAAGATAGCACAGACACGGGTTTGGCCAGTGGAGATAATGAGAACAACAATGCCAACTGCAACCAAAGCTAAAGGCAAAGAAGAGGAGAACCCTATCTTTTTTCATGGAGTGGCCTATGTGAACCTTGCACCATTGCTTTACCCGGGAGGTCAGTGAGGCTTTTGTTTGTAAAGCCCTGCCTAGACTATCGCATTTTATTTGACAAAAACATGTGATATCACATGACCATATATAGGCACATCTTGGCTATAAATGGACATACAACAGTTTTTTGCCAAAGAAATTTGAATAATCTGGACAGAGTTTTAAATAAAAACTATTTTGCTCTGTAAACTGATAAATGCTGGTCTATAATAGTCTTACTTAACATTTTTCTTTTAGTAAAGAAAATCAGAGGTGCATTCAGGATTCATGCATTCAATGAACAAGAGCTGTGTGAAAAGGTATGAAGAAATGATTAAAATTTAAAGTATTGATACAACTAATAACTAATTAATAACAATATTTATTCTCACTGCATTGTATGAATCATTTTGACAGAAAAATGATGAAAATAGATGTTTTCTAAGATATTCATTGTTTATATTATGTGTGTAGACAAAACGCAAAAGCGGTTTAGCTGAAGAGGCTGTTCGATTAGCCACTGCTATGCATCGGAATGCTTCGCCATTTGTCAAAGCTCCTTCAAAATCTGGGAAAGATGATAAGGCAGGCAAAGAGAAGGAGAAAGACAAGGATGCAGCGAAAAAGGTAGTTCACATGATTTATTACAATGGTTGGAGATAACCTGTGTATTTGTTTATTTATAATATATTTAGCACGCATAAACAAATATTAATAATGGCAGAGCACATCATGGGGTGAAGTAACATCTAGTCCTACTCTTATCAGGTAATAGTAAAATATTTAATATTGTTTACATTATTAATGCCCCAAACTAAATATCTAAAAGTTGTAGAAGAAATTTGTCTTTGAAATATGTTTAATGAGTAACAGCGATAAAGCAATGAGGATGCACCTGTGGTATTTGACATGACATTTGATGCCTTCAGATGATGGCTTATCATTGTTGGGGGTCTTCTAGTTAAAAGACCAATTCATGACATAGATTTCAAACCTAAAAGTGGTAGAAGAACCTGTTTTTGAAGTTTTTTTGTGATCCATTCTCAAGCAGCAGCCTTCCTCTTTGTTGAAGACCGCACCTGCTCCATCTTCCGACATTGTACCAGAGGCTGAAGTCCCTGCACAGCAGAATATTGAAGGACAACAGTACGATGAGGCCAGGAGCTACATATTCCTAGAGTTTGTTTTAAAGAAACCCATAGTGCCGAAGAGGGAGCCAGAGGAATTAGCCAAAAAGTAAGCTTAGAAATAATACAATATGCTTATTAATTATTACCAGCATATTTTTATTTTTTATTTATTTCTAAAAGTAATATAAAATGGTTACTTACAGATTTGTTAGAAAATACAATTAAGATACCTATGGGCCAAGCATATTCCAATGAATGGTTTTTAATACATAAAATTAAATCTTAATAAAAATTTGAAAATCATAATACTCAGGGATAATTGCTTAAATGTTTTGAAAGAATTATTATTTGCCTCAAATTGGATAATTTGAGGCAAACAAATTTAGATTATGGATGATTGTTTATACAAAATAAATATAATTTATTATAAGTTCATACTTAGGTATTTTTATATTTTCTCACATGAAGCTGTTATTGGGGTAGTGAAAGCATGAAAAAAAACCCAATAAAACTATTTTAAAAAACATGTTATGTTTATCATGTAATAATATGTTGCTGCTAGTTTAGAGATAAATATTGATGAGTCAATTTTGAATTGTTGATTTATGAATTGATATTTATGATTTTTATTGCAGGGTATCAGAGTATATTCCACCTAGGCCGTTGTTTCCTCGTCGAACAAATGGAGCACAGAGGGCAGTAGATGACTTCCATCAGCAGGTGGCCTCTATTGGCAATTTGGTCCTAGAAGAATTCAGGTTCGATACCATATACTTTTTGCTACGCATTCATTAATGTAGAATATTTAAAAAGTACTGTAATTTAGAATATAAAAATAAAAAAATATCTTACCTTTATTTAGAGATAATTATTGAGAGAAATTATGAAGAACAGTTGTGAATTATTTTATATACTGTGATGTTTGTTCACTTATTAATTCTAAATAAAAGTAATAATTAAAGTGTTGAACATTTTTTAAATACTTTCCTCCATAGAGAATTGTTTGCAGACCAATTAGCAAATGGGGAATTACCGCAAGTTAACAATTCAGTTGAAGAAAGGCGAAGAAAACTTATTTATGAGCTGAACAGTAGTGGCAAATATTTTGCCTTTAAAGAACAGCTAAAGGTGTGTGTATTTTTAATTTTGTGTGTGTGTTATGTCATATTAGAGATTTCCATGGCAGAGAATTTTTTTAAAGATTTAGGATGGTAAGAATTGTGATTTCAGATTACAGTATTAAGAATCTGCTGTTACTATAAATTTTTATTGAATTGGCAATTTATCATTAGTATTTTGAAAACCTCAAGTGGTGTCCGACAAGATGTTGTATGGGAGGAAATTATTCCAAATCTTCCGATAGCACCTCCACTATAGCAAATCTTATCATTTTTTTATTTGTTTAAAATTTTTTTGTTATGCCATGGCCAAATGAATTTTCTTTTGGATATTAAAGCATTTTTGAATTTTAATTGGAATTTTGAATTGAATTTGAGACCTGCAATGTTTTACAACCAAATTTCTCATTAAGATTTATTTATTTATTTAATTTGTTTGATTTATATAGTGCAAACTGCTTAAGGCGCCTTCCTCCTGGTCATTGGATACAGAATCAATCATACACAATGTGCAACCTCCTCCATCCCCTGAGGATTATTCCTAGTTATGTGTGTAACCAGAACTACTTATTTCATTCCAAATCATTCACCTCCTACCAGGTACCCATTTATACTCCTGGGTGAAGAGAGGCAAATGCAGATAAAGTGTCTTGCCCAAGGACACAAGCAGTGTGAAGAGCACCGGTCTTTCACTCTTGACCTTCTGATTTCCCAATTCCTTACATGCTGTGCCACACACAAAATTATTTGTGAGGATTGAACCCAGCACTCTGATATTTAAAGTTGAGTAGTTTCTTATTATTAGGTGTCTGGATTTAAGAATTCAGAAATTATAAACCATGTGTTTTTATCGGTTTTAATATATCTTGCAGCACTCTGTTGTCAAGGTTGTACGTGAGAAGTACTTACAAACTTCAACATTTACAGACCAGGAACGGTTACAGGTACAAAGTCAGTTTTTGCCTTTGAAAAATTCCATCATGTTTAAATGTACATATGTAAAAATGAAAAGTACAGGTTTTAAATTGATTTAACAGACATTCCCCAAAATCCAGTGGAAGTCTACACCTTGTTTTTGACTGTAAAAAAACTAACAATTTCAATAAGAGATTTTTGAAAAAAATTTGGCTATGCCTCTAGAAGTTGCAGTGTTGCAGACATTTTTAGATACCAGGTAATTAATGAAAATGCTCTTCAATTTCAGTTCACCCTTTAATTTGAGACCACCTTTTTGGCCTGAAAATTTGTCTCGAATTGGAGGGTGCACGTCCTATACTATTTTGCCTTTTACTGTTAATGAATCTGATCTAATAATTAGGCTTTCTTGAGTGAGCTATATGTGTTCCTTGTGGACGAGATGCATGTTGGATTGAGTAACGTACTGTCTTTAGAAGATGAGACTCCAGTTCCAGCGCCCCTTACAGACACCATGCAGTTGAAACACTTTGCCCGAGAGGCTGAGGTTAATGAGAATTTTGAATTGGCTGCTAAATACTATCAAGAGGTACAGCATAAAAGACTTGTTAGCCTTATTTTGAAACAATTAACCTTAATTGTTATTGTAATTGTTATTTTAAAATATTTTCACATCATATTTTCACATCGTCATTTTAACCGAGCACACAATGTGTCAATGGTCATTGGCCGAGGCATTTCAGTGGAGAATGCAACACAAGTCATGATTATGTAATATGACATTAAGATTGTATAAATGATTTACTTTGATAGATTTTTATCACTCAAAATACATATAATTCTTCCTATATATTAAAATACATACACAGATTTCCATTTTATAGCTCATTCCTTTTTATTTCGTAATTGAACAGAGATTGGCGCAGAATAGGAATGATGCCGACAATTGGTTTGACTATGGAACGTTTTGCTTACTGATCAACGACATCTCAAAGGCTGAAGAGTGTTTTAAGGAAACTATCTCAATCCAGCAACAGCATCTGTCCGGCTTGCTCTTGTATGGTGTTGTATGCGCCATGGAAGAACGCAACGATATGGCGGAGACCTTCTTTGAAGCTGCTACTGCTGCATACCCAGATAGTGTCCTTGCCTGGACAATGCTTGGTAACTCTTTTATAAAAACGTTTACTGTTTACCTTTCTGTCTGTTTAAAATGAGAATCAGCCTTGGTGTTTTTCTGCAGCTGACAATTGTGAACCAATGACTTTGATTGTTAACCCACAACCAAGTCAAAAGCTCATAAGGAGATAGCCTACTGTACCTTGCTGATACAGTGTGAACCACTTCAAAGCAAATCAATGGTCCAAGCTGAGGGTTCTAAGCTTAGTCAGGTTTTGCAAAAAAAAAAAAAAAAAAAAAAAATCAAACTGTAGCACTTTGCTATGATTTACATATACAAATGAACTTGCCTAAGTCGAATCCAAAAAGTCATTCAAATATTGTTCAACATAGATAAAATTTGACTTACAGATTTTTAATTAATGAAAAACACAACAATTTGGCATGTAATAAGTTTGACAAATTCGACTTAGGCAAGTTTAACTGTAATAGTAATTGTTCTACATTAATCAATATCACTACCATGCTTGTTAGCAGGGGTCTGAATCTGGCAGAAGTTACTTTCGGAAGATCAGGTCAAATGAGCTAAATTAAACAAATCTAATTAACAAATCATATTGGAGGATACTTGTACCAGTTTCTGTATCATCATTCTGTATCAACTGAAGCTAAAATTGAGACATTTAATGAAAATGTGCAAATTGAATAACTGCAACTATATTATGATTTACAGGTTTGTTTTATGATGGTATTGATAATGACATACAAGCTGAATTTGCATTCCTCGAAGCTCAGAAGCTGAATTTAGCTCATGCTGTAGCAAAGCAAAAACAGCAACAGATAGCCAACGAACAGGCAGATGCATCCGTCACTAAACCTGTGCCTCCATCGGTGATCTCTGTAGCGCCCCCTGAGGGTACTGGAGATGCCTCGCTTTTACATGGTGCTGAAAACCAACAAGATACAGGTAATAATGAAGTTAAACTATTAAAATTTGTATTCATTTATAACAGCACAGCATGTTATAAATTAGAAATTGTATCGTAAATTTTGATTTGTGCATGCTAGTTTTAATATAATTCAGTGTATATTTTATATTTAGTTTTATTTTTTATTTACTGTATATTTATATTCAGTTTAGGTTATTTTTTATTTAGTTTAGTTTATTTTGTATTTATTTTTGAAAATGTCTAATTAATTTTAACTTTACTTCCATACATAACAAAATTTATTATATTTAAACTGGTAAACTATTGTATTAAGTGATTGACAGAATTACACTTTTGTTTAAAGTTCTGTTAGGCTGAATAAAATTCCCCCTGGCATGTGCAGCCTCATAACTTGCTCTATATTGCTTATGCCTACCTTTCAAAGTAGCTTACACCTTTCACGCAAGCATATATACTCACATCAGAAAGAAAAAAAAAACAAAACTTATTATTGATCTAGCTGTTCACTAGCTAACAAGCAGCCAATCAATTGGTTGGATGCACTTGCTTACTCTCTTACCAAGTTGCATATTATTAACTGTATAAAAACAACTGTGACTTGGACAATTGCCATTTCTATCACAGACCTATTTACATATTATTCACTGTATTTAATTAACAATGCACTTTACCAAACTGTAACCCTGAGGCCCCCATTCACACCAACCTCTTGTTATACCTCTGACCTCATTTTCGTTCCAGCAGTACTGCCCTGTTTACACTTACAATCATGAGCTGACGGTGCAATTTCATCCTCAGGGGCGGATTTAGGGGGGCTGGCCCGGCCCCCCTTTTGGGAGGTAAAAAAAAGAAAAAAGAAAGAAAAAGAAAAAAAATGATAGCCCAGAACGCCTCAAATGTTATTTTTGGGCGTCAGAACACAAAAATTTCGTCGGACCCCCTTGGACCTGTCTCTTAGATGTGTATAAGAGACAAGATTCTGTCAATTCATTGTCAGTAATACTGCGAATACTGTAATGCAGGATAGCATGGAATGAACAAAACATGGACGGTACTATTAAGCAGACCAATCATTCCACATGAATTGCTCGTGAATAGTAGGGTGGTATCGTGGCTTGTGTCAGGTAATAGTCGGCCTGCCTAGAGCCAACCTAAAATCACCTCCAGAATAAGGAGTTGGAATTAAATTTACCAGATCATGACTTGCCATTGAAATTGTGTGTGTTTACACGTGAAGCATGCTAAGTGCAGACTATTTTTCGTAATTGTTGGACTAAAGTTAAATTCACTGTATTTAGAAACACTTGGAAGCACTTGTTCCACCACGTAGTTGCAAATAATTCACTGCACTGTATTTTTAAACACTTTTTCACAGACAATTGAAATGTATGCTACTGTATATATTTCATATTATAAATTTTATAATAATATAAATATTGCAGAAATGAAAATAATTTCTATTCAATTATCACTTGTGTGTAAAATTAAAAATTGTGAAGAAAAGAATCAAGAAAAAAATCAAGATTAACTTTTGTAAAAATAGTGCTTTGCATTTTAAACATCAACTATAATGCTATTTATAGTGGATATTTTGAATATATATTTCTATTTGAAGTATCCTTTATTAATTAAATAATTAATTAATTAATTAATTGAAGTAATATTTTTGTAACTAATTGTTGTTGACTTAATATTAACATTGCCTTTTCTTGCAAATTGTGAATGCAGGGCTCCTTCCTGCAGCACCAGAGCTAACCAAGACTCCTGCCACAACTGAGGGTAAAAATTTATCCCCTTCTGCCTACAAAGTTAGGCAGGCAGGGAGTAGCAATAAGAAACGCATTTCTGTCTCAAAATCAGGTTGGTTTAAGCGAGATGTACTTTTGAATCATACCTCATCATCGCTGGGGGGATTTTTTCCATCATCATCACCATATTTTATCAACATTACCATAGAACATCATAAATGTTTTGTTAATTGTCATTAAAGAAAATAGTAACAACATAGCATCATCATTATTATTTTAAAAATACAGTAATATAATGTATCATTATATTTAAGGTAATCATTTCAGCATTATAAATTATGACAATTATATTTTTATAATCATCATCATTGTATTTTTTATTGATATAATCATGCTAGTAATTATTTTTTGTCATAGAGAAAAAAACACATTCATTTGATGTAATTAATCTATGTGGCACACATTGTAAATATTATTTTCTTTTGTTTTTTCCAGCGCTATAAAAGCATCTTCATATTTCCTTTTATTTATGTTACAAACATATGTATAAATCAATCATAATATTTCTGGATCTTTTAATTGAGGTTTTTGATTTGTACAGAACTAAATCCATATTCTAATGAAAAATTAATAGTCATTTCTGAGTATTTTAACCCACTTAGTGGGAATTAATTTGCCGCCATGAGAGGTGAATCTGCAAGCCCCCCCCCCACCCAGTTTACGCCCATGAACAACATCTTTCACAGCTAACAACTTTTTAAAAAAATTTTAATTTCTTTCATCTCTGCCAAATCCAGATAATTATGAATTCATATTGTGAACAAAATTCTGTCTGTGCTTTGCTTTTCTAAGTTTTCATTTGTCATCTTTAAAGTAAACTTTAAACAGAAATCAGCCTAACAAAGGAAATTCCTTCTCACAAACTTTGTAAAGTTGTTTTCATCATAACCATGAAACACATTTTACTTAACCTTGAAAATTATATATACGTTAGAAAATTATATTAATCATAATTTAATATTGATTTAACCATTCTCAGTTTCTTTTTTATGGAGCAAACAGTGCTCCCTTATAAGATGTGAGAGCAGCTAGCTCAGTGGCTAAACTGGTGGTAGCTACTCTGTTCGCTGAACCTTGAAGATGAACCGTGGAGGTCCCCGGTTCAATTCCCTTTGCTGCTCTTCTTGTGTTTCTGCTGGAGGGCTGAAATGCAAATTTCAAAAGCGCACCGTCTTTCGGATAAGACGTTTAGGCTGTTGGTCCCGTCTGCAAAATGGCTCTTTTGCATATTAAAAAATGCAACACACACTTCAGAAAAGAGTAAGGGGATTTGGTCTCTCAGTGTACTGCCCAATTTACCACCAGAAGGACCCTACTGGAAGTAAGTCTTATGACTGTCATGGGCTATCTATCTATCTGAGGTGTGTATCACTCCAAATAAATCCATTCCAAGGTGCGCCCCCTCCTGTGCTCCACCCTCTTTCTAAGCCTCCTATGCCTTGTGAATGGAGTACCAATAGTGTATAGTAATTGACTGCTAGCCAGGTAGTGGAGGCATTAAAAACATGGGTCGTGCCAGTAGCACTGGATCATAATGCCATTGAATCATTCATGGCATTATGGACTTTGACTACTGAAGATGGCACATTATTTTTACAGTATATTATTTTATTTTAATTCAAGAAATTTTATATATTATCACAAGAATGTAATCTTGTAGTAAATATTAGTAACAAAGTTATAAAATTATCATTCATATTTAAAATAAATGTTTTTTGTTGGTTTGTATTTTGTAGTTATTGCAGACTGTCCAATATTATGACAATGTAATTCCAATATTACCCTACTATCATGGTCTGCTCACTGTTAATCGGTCTAGGCTCTAGAATAAACAACTGGCAGCACCCAATCCCAACTACTCTCATTGCATCACTCACTGCTGTTCCTAACATGTGGTTGATAATATATGGTTGATAATATATGGTTGACATTTTCCATTTCTCATGTTTTGAATTTTTTCTTCACTCTTTCACTTTTACAATTTATTGTCCTTTTGAAGACATCAAATGATCCTCTGTTAATATGAATATAAACTCAAAACAGTATTATGAACACAACCAACTCCAGAGTTGAGATCAGTGACAGGTCAAGTACGACATGAGTTTCTAAAACATTCCAGGTTTCAAAGAAGATAACCAACATATGTCATTGTTTGTTTTTGTTAGATAAGTGGAATATTTGTTACTCTAAATGCAAATAGAATATATTTTGTATTGAAGTAGTCTAGATATTTAGCTCTGATAGCTTTGTTGTATTGTAGTTGTGATAGGACAATAATGTAATGTATTTATCAGAACCACTTCAAATGCTTTACATATACAGTGTACTTTGTTCTAGTTTAAAATTACCCTGATAATTGTGTAAAATATGATATGATTAATAATGAAGGTGGTCATGGATATTGCATTAGGCTAGGATTACATTTTACAAATTAGTATAATTAATATTTGTAATAATAATATTAATAACAATATGCGCTAAGTCGGACTTTAAGGGGAATATCTTTTGTGTCATTTTCCCCATAACATCGTTTTTTTAATTGTTCTCTAATTTCTCCATTGTCTAAGTTCCCCTTAAAATAGGTTATAGTAACATAATAATAATAATAATAATAATAATAATAATAATAATATGTATACTTGTATAGCGCCCAGTCCACCTCAAAGAAAGAATACGCTCAAAGCGCTTAATTTACTATGAGACTTTAAAAAGACTGCTTTGAAAGCCATTTTCTAAAAAACACAAGTTCACAAAATACTTCCACAGTTGAAACTATGTTTGCTCTCTCTCTCTTTGTGGCCATGTGAGGCATGTCGGGGCAAATGGTTAAGTTATCGCACAGACCAGTATCGAGTAAATAAGCTATAAAATATGGGAGCTCAAAAAAATGCCTAAAAATCCAAATTTGTTTTTCACTATTGATCAATAGTTTAATGTCTTATTAATCATGTACCAAGTATTAGCTCTGGAAGTGATCAACAAATTGTTTATTTAATGTTATTTTGATAGTTCATTCTATTAAACAATGTATGCACAAATAACTTTTGAAAGGCAATTACTCAAAATCATGTCTATCTTGATTCTGAGAGAACTATACTTTCATTTTCCAATAACTTAGGCTTGAAATGTCCAATTTAAATGAATGACCCCTCATTTTAAAGATCACATACTCAGGTATCTGAAAATACCAATAACTTGAATTTCAATTTTTGCTACAACTTAGCCATTTTGCCACAACATGCCTCATGTATGCATAGATACTCCACATAAGGCATTATGCCCATGGGCTCTAATAGTTCCAGGCTCCACTACGCTATATTCTTAGTATAATTTTTTGATGTGCTTTTAACTTAAATGGTTCGTTACTTGCAGCTGCATCTATCCAGGATGTACAGCGCTCAAAGAGCCAATGTAGTGCAAGTAAAGCAGGAAGTAAGCCTGGTACTCCAGATGTAGATGAGCCAGCTAGGGAGCCTACACCAACACCTGAATTCAGTATTTATATCTTGGCTGCTGAGTTCCTGCTGGAGGTCAAAGCAACACAGGTAACCTACTTTTGATGTTTGGATACAGGGTCTACTTGAATTAAGATGTGTTTATCGTGTGTGGGTTGAATATGAGAAAGGCACAGTATTTTACATTCAGGTTTTTAAACTTGTGATCAGGAGTTAAACTACTTGGTGGCCATTATTGGTTGACTATGCTTTTAGATACCCACTTTTATTTGATTGTAAAGTAGTTCATGCTATGTTTCAATCAAATGTTTATGTTAGATAAAGTGCCTCGCTCAGTGGTAACAAATAATATTTGTCCACAGGACGAGCCACTTATTATGACCAGCTTCAGCACTCAAACTTTCAGACATACACAGTGCATTCTTGCTGTAACTGAGCATTTTGTATTTTTACATTTATATCTAAATTTAGTGATTTACAGCATTTTTTTCTTTTTTTTCTCTAGTTTTGTGAGCGTGCTTTGGCACATGAACTACTTGCCCCTAAGGGTGGGCCAAGCGGTACTTACTATGTAGCATTATCTAGGCTGAAGCTACAGAAAAAGGAACTTGAAGAAGCAGATGAAAGCCTAAAGGAAGCACTGATAGTAAACAATCAGGTAAGATAGAATGCTTGGCATAACAGAGAGGGTTTGCTAAGCAATTTCCCCTTTGTTCATAAGGCTTACAGATCGGCCACTTGCCATTCCCCAAGGCACTGTATTTACGTTCTCTCATGCCTGAGGTCTGAAGCACATTACACTTTGGCAGTAACTTGCACTATATTTTGCTGAAATATTATACATTCAGCTGGGTTTTATGTGCCTAAAACAATTGATTAGTACTGGTAAAGTTATTACACATAAAATATGTTTTTCACTTACAGTTGCTATTTTTATACCAGTCTTAAAACAATATTCCTAATTCTGATTGAATATTATATTCCTAATCCAGTCCATACATACAGTACATTCAATCAGAATTAGAAATTTGTTTAAAGGCTTTTTTTTTTTGTTTATAAAGGAAATTATGCATTTCACATGTTAAGTTACAAGGCACATTCATGTTGTTTGCATCATGTGACTGTTTTGTTCTAGGATCCAGATGCCTGGTCAATTCAAGGTCATCTTAGCTACTTGCAAGGAAACATGACTGAAGCACGGAACTGCTATGAAAGGACTTTATCGTTTATTGCAGACGCTAGAGAAATGCATGCAATATATCTACGACTGGCATCGATATACCTCCAGGAAGGAAAGGTAAAGAAAAGAGAAGAATAGGCAAATGGGAATTAAGCCACTTTCCACTAGGCAAATTTATTCTCGCGAAGGGAAATTGTTTTATGTGCGATTCCTTCATCGCATTGTTCACACTTTCACATTTGGTGTTTTGCTTTGGCCAATTTTAGAGTTCGAATGATTCTACGCTTAATTTGTAAAAAACCCAAACCAAGAAAACAATGGAATTACACTGTTCAAGACAGTGCATATTCACAACATGCCTACCCCACAGGAAGGGGGAATTTTTAAGGTGGAGGCTGATTATTAGAGTTAGTGTGATCTAATGTTTCTTATAATATAGAACTTATTTTCATTACAGTTTGAAGAGGCAAAGAACACCTTTTTGCTAGCATGTAAGAAATCCCCATCCTGTGTTTCCTGGCTTGGTGTTGGTATTGCCTGCTATCGGGTGAGTACAGAGAGTGTCTCGACATTTCAAATAGATTGCTCTATTCGTCTTCAGGAGAATGAGAGAGAGAGAGAGAGAGAAAGAGTGTCATTCCATGATGATATAGATGACTACGGTATATGATTGGCTGATTTTACTATTGTTTACCTGCCATGCAAACCTTTAAACAATTAAATTCAAATCATTCATTGTCAAATATAGCAATGTTGTAGAAATCATAATAAATCAATCATTATTGTCCTTTTTTGAAATTTGTTGTGGATCAACAGTTGTTCACAATTTAAGCTATTAATAACTAAAAACAATAGACAAAAAAAAATAAATGAATAAAATACAATATATAATATGAAAATGTGTATTGCCCAAGCTGAACAGATGCAAAAATTATGTTTATGAAGGAGAACCCAAAATAATTATATGATTTTCAAAGAGTTTTAACTAATATATATGATACTTAACCATGGATTTTAACCTGATGGTTACCGTTAACACCCAAAATACATTGGTAATGATTAGCAATGGGCCCTAGAATTAAGGCCTAGGCCTTTAGGAATGTGTCTGATTGGCCAATCCTTATTTCCAACAGCTTTTTTTAGCCTAATCCAAATATCTCTTACTTCTTATCATGCAGCTTGGTGAGTTTTAAGAATGTGTCTGATTGGCCAATCCTTATTTCAACAGCTTTTTTTAGCCTAATCCAAATATCTCTTACTTCTTATCATGCAGCTTGGTGAGTTTTAAGAATCTGTCTGATTGGCCAATCCTTATTTCAACAGCTTTTTTTAGCCTAATCCAAATATTTCTTACTTCGTATCATGCAGCTTGGTGAGTTATCAGAGGCGGAGGATGCGCTTTCAGAAGCTAACATATTGAACAACAGTGACCCGTTGGTGTGGGGCTACCTATCGCTGGTGTGCCTACATACAGGTAGACAGCTTGAGGCAGAGCAGTCATACAAGTATGCCATCAAGGTCAACCTACAGGATGAAGAACTTCTTGCTGAGATTCATAGCGTTCAAGAACAGGTCGGCTTCGGAAATCCTCAATTCTAACCTAAAGTTTAAATCAAATACATGTTGGCTAGATGAATCAACAGCTCTTGTTGGCAGTTTGAAGCCTTCCCTTTGGTTATTGTCACTGCTGTTAAATAGAGAGTAAAATGTTGTATATTATTGCCTAGATTATGAGCTGTATGTATCTCACAATGATTTAGTTTTTATATTCCTTTTTTTTTAACAAAGTTAGAATTACACAACCTCTTCATGTCAATTTTATATTACTTTAATGGCCTGTAAACTAAATCTTGAATCTTAAGATTTTTGTTTGTTTTAATTGTAATGATTAATTTCAAAATCTTTGGATTTGAATACAAGTGTCTTAAACACCCACTTTCTTTATTATTTGGTATCACTTTAACCAAATAATTGTTTTTATACTTGGTTGTTTTATATTAGAAGTTTTAAACTCCTTCTAAACTGTCATACTTTATACATTTCCAATATGAAAGTATAATTGAAAGCTTTATAATCCAATATGTTATTGGAGACTGAAACTGATATAATTGGAAAATTGTATATATTGTAATATAGATTTGGAACAATTATTGTTATATTGTATTTTTATTAAGAAATTGGAGTGTAATTTATTGTCAATATAGTGTGATTGTGTTTAAATTGAATGTAATAATGAAGAATATAGTAATATTGAAAAACTTTTGCTTGGTGTATTTATGTGTATTATTTAATCAACATATATATGTACGATATGTTGTGGTGAAGAAATATTGCTTTGTTGTCAAAGTAGGTTAGTGATTACTATATATACAATTCACGCTGCCTGCCCCCCCCCCCCGTTTAAAAAGCAAAAAAAAAAAGAAAGAAAAATAAAAGAAAGCAAAACAAAAAAAAGAAAGAATGAATTTGGAACCAGAGAAAGGTGATCTTTAATTAGAAGGAGACTTGTATAATCAAATCTTTTCTTGTTATTACCAGATCAACATAATACTTAAAAGAAAGAATACAGAGCTTATGGGTGGGCACAGAAGTGAACCAACCATTATACTTTGTAAATAGAGTATGTGTCCTCATCAAATTTGGAGCATGATGCATTTTGATTATTTTTCAAATACGTATTACTGTATCATTAATAATTGATGATAGATATTTTTGTTATTATTAAATATTAAAATTGTTACTATTGCTGCTATTATTATTTTTACAATTACAAAATACAGTTATTATTGCATTAGATAAATAGTGACATATTATTATTATTATTATTTTATCAATTATCATTATTCAAATCACGCTGCCTGCCCCCCCCCCCTGTTTAAAAAGCAAAAAAAAAAAGAAAGAAAAATAAAAGAAAGAAAGGAAAAGAAAAAATTGATCGCCAAAAAGTGCCTCAGGTTGTTTTCGGGCGTCTAGAACACGAAAGTTTCTCGGAAGCATTCCCCCCGACAACAAGGGTTGTGGTATATCGATTGGCCCCACTTTCGGCCCTCCTTTCCTCCTTCTTCGGACATTTCTGGATCCGCCCCTGCAGTTTGTACTTGCCTATTCATTGACTATCCATAATAATTTTAATCAGTTTTAACTTGAAGTTGTAGCAATAGGGCTCTGTGTCAGAAGCACAACTTATCTCATAGTCATAACTTAACGTCAATAAAATGGCAATTAAATGCAAATACTTCAATGAAAGAGATACGGTTGCTCTGCATGCACCACTTGACTTTGCACAGTGTACTGTGCGCAACTTGTTTTCTTGCTACCACTTGACTTGTGCACATGGTGCAACTCATTGTTTGTCCTGGCGATTTCAGAAAAAAAATTAAATGATCATACAATTTCCAAAGCCACTGACAAATTTTTAAAATTGTTATTTTAATTTATTGCAAGTCCTGAATAATCGCCCAAGGCAATGAACCTTTCCGCTAAGCTTCGTCTATTGGATATTGTTGCTAAGGCTTAAACGTACGTAAACACGTACGTGTGTGTGACAAGCATGTTATCTTAGCTATGATCTATTCAGTTTAATTGTTAAGTATTTGCCATTCTATTGCGAGAATTTGACTATCATTGACTGATGATAGTTATCAAAGTCATGGTTTATCTTTCATTGCCAGAGAGAGAGAGAGAGAGGGAAATAGGCCTAGTTGGACTTTCCAATGTTTGATTAACTCATAATATATCAAAAAGAATGATGATAATACCGGAAGTCATTGAACTCAAAGATAAGATTTGGCCAATCTCATTGGCTGAGTGAAGGGTAGACCGAGTTTTTTTAATTTTTTTTTAATGAATTATTGCTCATAGGCTCTTTGAATTCATATTCAAATCAGCTAGCTGTATTTCACCGAAACTGATAATGGGGTTGATAGTAACACCCCCTAATTAAATAATGTTGACGATTAGTTTCATATGAGAATATTATACAGAACGAACTAGGCTTACTGTACTAACGTCTTCACTGTGTAGCAATGCCTCATCTTAACGGATTTTTTTAACGTCGATCGAGCATCGCTGCTTTTACTGAAATGTATCTTGCTCAATAAAACGATTACCAAAGAAATCGTATTCCAAACCGTATTTCTATATTGCTTACTGATATGACTTGATGACTAGTGCGATGTAAAACTATCCTGCGAATGTTATGTTCCTGTTTTCGTGCCTGTATCTTGCGCATACCATTATTACGCCATGAGGTCTAAGACGCAAGGGCACATGAAATAATTTGCAAACGTATATACTAGACATTAGGGCATTTGTTAATCTTTAGAAAGTGTTTTGTATCTATAATCAAAATGAGGAACAAACATAGGACTAAGAGGGCCTTTACAGTGGGGATTATACTTGTTACTTGTGTATTTGTTTTCATGGGACTTTTCACAGTCGTTAGAGGTAAGTACATTCATAGACTTTATAATAGATGTGTATAAGAGACAGGATTTGGAACAATTATTATTATATTGTA
>NW_022703366.1:654167-656160 GCF_011630105.1 Anneissia japonica | reverse complement strand
TCTATGGCACAGATAACAACAACCCAACAGACGCAACTGCGAATACTGATATTGGTGCTGCGACAGCATTAGTGGACCATCCAAGACAAATAAGGGCAGTGCGGAGTGATAATGCAGAGAATATAACTAGCATCTCACTTGATCTCTCAAAACCACTTCCAGCTTCTATTAAGATTGGAGCTACAACGTACACCTTTTCAGCCATAGATACGACAGGAAATGTTCCAACTTGCGCATATACAATATCAATTCCGCCAGGTCAATAACAATTATTAATATTGTAGTTATTAGGCTATTATCATTATAAATGTTATATATTTCGTTTACAAGATTTGTGATAAATTAATTTAAATTTTTTTTTATATACGCTTTGAACGCTGCTACTGTTGTTTTTGCTTTCAGTTTGTATAGCCTACCTACTCGTACTTACATATTTATTGGTACACATATGCATATAATAAATTTTAGATGAATTTGTAAAATATAAAAAATTGAATAAAATTTAAAAGTTTATATATCACTTTAAATAAATAACATGAGGACTATTACATTTAGTTATCGATTATATTGTTTTACGATTTGATAAAATATATTACAAGCAAATAAGTCAAAAGTAATTGACTTCAAAGTGCACATGGTATATCAATTGGTTTATTATCAACGTAGTACATTGACCGATAAATAAGTATGCAAAATACAAAAATAATTTTAGTAATTGTTTTGTTTAACGATAAGTAATTTTGTTTGTATAGCAACTACAAAAGAACAGCAAACAAGGGGAATGACTGCTGGGTCAACTAAGTTGTCTACGGCAGGTATATCTACTAAAGGTTTTGCAAGAACTAAAGAACATGCAACAACAATACATGAAACTACAGTTGATGCAACATCTACAAATACTAAAGGAATTACAAGAACTGACCAACAGGCTACAATAATAAAAGAAATAACGGTAGATGACGTAACGACAGATACTCAGTTATTAACGTTGGTTGATGTAATAACTGACGGGTATACAGCTGGTTTGTCGACTGAAGGTTTTGCCACAACTGAACATCAAGCAACATCAAGACGTGAAACAACAGTAGATAACATAACAACTGATACTCAATTGTCAACATTAAATAACGTAACAACTGTAAGGGCTACAACTGTAGATATCTCCACTACTGAACACCAAACAAAAATACGTGAAACAACATTAGATGACATAACAATTGATGTTCAATTTTCAACGTTGGATGAAGTAACAACTTTAGGGTCTACAACTAGTATGTCTACTGAAGGTCTCGCCACAACTGAACAACGTACAACAACAATAGCTGAAAGTACAGCAGATGACATAACAACTGATGTTCAGTTATCAACGTTGATTGATGTAACTACTGTGTCATCTACAACTGGTATGTCTACTGAAGGTATCACTACAACTAAACAAGAAACTACAATAATACCTGAAACTACAGTAAATGACATAACAACTGATGTTCATTTATCAACGTTGATTGATGTAATTACTGTGCCATCTACAAAGAGTATATCTACTGAAGGTGTCACTACAACTGAAAAGCATGCAACAACAATACGTGGAACAACATTAGATGATGCAACAACTGATGCTCAATTATCAACGTTGGTTGACATTATAACTGTAAGGTCTATAACTACTGACGGTATCTCCACAGCTAAACAACAAGCAACAACGTTATTTAAAACAACATTAGATGACATAACAAGTGATGTTCAGTTATCAACGTTGGATGAAGTAACAACCGTAAGGGCTACAACTGGTATGTCTACTGAAGGTATCACCGCAACTGAACAAGAAACTACAATAATACATGAAACTACAGAAAATGACATAACAACTGATGTTCAGTTATCAACGTTGATTGATGTAATTACTGTGCCATCTACAACTGGTATATCTACTGAAGGTACCACTAGAACTAAAAACCATGCAACAACAATACGTGAAACAACATTAGATGAC
>NW_022703366.1:646058-653013 GCF_011630105.1 Anneissia japonica | reverse complement strand
TTATCAACGTTGATTGATGTAATTACTGTGCCATCTACAAAGAGTATATCTACTGAAGGTGTCACTACAACTGAAAAGCATGCAACAACAATACGTGAAACAACATTAGATGACATAACAAGTGATGTTCAGTTATCAACGTTGGATGAAGTAACAACTGTAGGGGCTACAACTGGTATGTTGACTGGAGGTATCACTACAACTGAACAAGAAACTACAATAATACCTGTCTCTTATACACATCTAGATGTGTATAAGAGACAGCAACTGATGTTCATTTATCAACGTTGATTGATGTAATTACTGTGCCATCTACAAAGAGTATATCCTGTCTCTTATACACATCTAGATGTGTATAAGAGACAGGCAACAACGTTACTTAAAACATTAGATGACATGACAAGTGATGTTCAGTTATCAACGTTGGATGAAGTAACAACTGTAGGGGCTACAACTGGTGTGTCTACTGAAGGTATCACTACAACTGAACAAGAAACTACAATAATACATGAAACTACAGTAGATGACATAACAACTGATGTTCAGTTATCAACGTTGATTGATGTAATTACTGTGCCATCTACAAAGAGTATATCTACTGAAGGTACCACTACAACTAAAAAGCATGCAACAACAATACGTGAAACAACATTAGATGACGCAACAACTGATGCTCAATTATCAACGTTGGTTGATATAATAACTGTGGGGTTCACAGCTACAGAAGGTATCTCCACAGCTGAACAACAAACAACAAAAATACATGAAACAACATTAGATGACATAACAAGTGATGTTCAGTTATCAACGTTGGATGAAATAACAACTGTAGGGGCTACAACTGGTATGGCTACTGAAGGTATCACTACAACTGAACAAGAAACTACAATAATACCTGAAACTACAGAAAATGACATAACAACTGATGTTCAGTTATCAACGTTGATTGATGTAATTACTGTGCCATCTACAAAGAGTATATCTACTGAAGGTGTCACTACAACTGAAAAGCATGCAACAACAATACGTGGAACAACATTAGATGACGCAACAACTGATGCTCAATTATCAACGTTGGTTGACATAATAACTGTAGAGTTCACAGGTACGGAAGGTATCTCCACAGTTGAACAACAAACAACAAAAATACATGAAACAACATTAGGTGACATAACAACTGATGTTCAATTATCAACGTTGGATGAATTAACAACTGTAAGGGCTACAACTAGTGTGTCGACTGAAGGTATTACTACAACTGAACAAAAAACTACAATAATACCTGGAACTACAGTAGATGACATAACAACTGATGTTCATTTATCAACGTTGATTGATGTAATTACTGTGCCATCTACAAAGAGTATATCTACTGAAGGTGTCACTACAACTAAAAAGCATGCAACAACAATACGTGAAACAACATTAGATGACGCAACAACTGATGCTCAATTATCAACGTTGGTTGACATAATAACTGTAAGGTCTACAACTACTGAAGGTATCTCCACAGCTGAACAACAAGCATCAACATTACTTAAAACAACATTAGATGACATAACAAGTGATGTTCAGTTATCAACGTTGGATGAAGTAACAACTGTAGGGGCTACAACTGGTATGTTGACTGGAGGTATCACTACAACTGAACAAGAAACTACAATAATATCTGAAACTACAGTAAATGACATAACAACTGATGTTCAGTTATCAACGTTGATTGATGTAATTACTGTGCCATCTACAACTGGTATATCTACTGAAGGTACCACTAGAACTAAAAACCATGCAACAACAATACGTGAAACAACATTAGATGACGCACCAACAGATGCTCAATTATCCACGTTGGTTGACATAATTACTGTAAGGTCTACAACTACTGAAGGTATCTCCACAGCTAAACAACAAGCAACAACAATACGTGAAACAACATTAGATGACATAACAAGTGATGTTCAGTTATCAACGTTGGATGAAGTAACAACTGTAGGGGCTACAACTGGTATGTCTACTGAAGGTATGACTACAACTGAACCAGAAACTACAATAATACCTAAAACTACAATAAATGGCATAACAACTGATGTTCATTTATCAACGTTGATTGATGTAATAACTGTGCCATCTACAAAGAGTATATCTACTGAAGGTACCACTAGAACTAAAAAGCATGCAACAACAATACGTGAAACAACATTAGATGACGCAACAACTGATGCTCAATTATCAACGTTGGTTGACATAATAACTGTAAGGTCTACAACTACTGAAGGTATCTCCACAACTAAACAACAAACAACAACAATACGTGAAACAACATTAGATAGCATAACAAGTGATGTTCAGTTATCAACGTTGGATGAAGTAACAACTGTAGGGGCTACAACTGGTATGTCTACTGAAGGTATCACTACAACTGAACCAGAAACTACAATAATACCTAAAACTACAGTAAATGGCATAACAACTGATGTTCATTTATCAACGTTGATTGATGAAATTACTGTGCCATCTGCAAAGAGTATATCTACTGAAGGTGTCACTACAACTGAAAAGCATGCAACAACAATACGTGGAACAACATTAGACGACGCAACAACTGATGCTCAATTATCAACGTTGGTTGACATAATAACTGTAAAGTCTACAAATACTGACGGTATCTCCACAGCTAAACAACAAGCAACAACGTTACTTAAAACAACATTAGATGACATAACAAGTGATGTTCAGTTATCAACGTTGGATGAAGTAACAACTGTAGGGGCTACAACTGGTATGTCTACTGAAGGTATCACTACAACTGAACAAGAAACTACAACAATACCTGAAACTACAGTAGATGACATAACAACTGATGTTCAGATATCAACGTTGATTGATGTAATTACTGTGCCATCTACAAAGAGTATATCTACTGAAGGTGTCACTACAACTGAAAAGCATGCAACAACAATACGTGGAACAACATTAGACGACGCAACAACTGATGCTCAATTATCAACGTTGGTTGATATAATAACTGTAGGGTTCACATCTACAGAAGGTATCTCCACAGCTGAACAACAAACAACAAAACTACATGAAACAACATTAAGTGACATAACAACTGATGTTCAGTTATCAACGTTGGATGAAGTAACAACTTTAGGGGCTACAACTGGTATGTCTACAGAAGGTATCACTACAACTGAACAAGAAACTACAATAATACATGAAACTACAATAGATGACATAACAACTGATGTTCAGTTATCAACGTTGGATGAATTAACAACTCTATGGGCTACAACTAGTATGTCGACTGAAGGTATCACTAAAACTGAACAAAAAACTACAATAATACCTGGAACTACAGTAGATGACATAACAACTGATGTTCAGTTATCAACGTTGATTGATGTAATTACTGTGCCATCCACAAAGAGTATATCTACTGAAGGTGTCACTACAACTGAAAAGCATGCAACAACAATACGTGAAACAACATTAGATGACACAACAACTGATGCTCAATTATCAACGTTGGTTGATGTAATAACTGTAGGGTTCACAGCTACAAAAGATATCTCCACAGCTAAGCAACAAACAACAAAAATACATGAAACAACATTAGGTGACATAACAAGTGAAGTTCAGTTATCAACGTTGGATGAAATAACAACCGTAGGGGCTACAACTGGTATGTCTACTAAAGGTATCACTACAACTGAACAAGAAACTACAATAATACATGAAACTACAGTAAATGACATAACAACTGATGTTCAGTTATCAACGTTGATTGATGTAATTACTGTGCCATCTACAAGGAGTATATCTACTGAAGGTATCACTACAACTAAAAACCATGCAACAACAACACGTGGAACAACAGCAGATGACGCAACAACTGATGCTCAGTTATCAACGTTGGTTGACATAATTACTGTAAGGTCTACAACTACTGACGGTATCTCCACAGCTAAACAACAAGCAACAACGTTACTTAAAACAACATTAGATGACATAACAAGTGATGTTCAGTTATCAACGTTGGATGAAGTAACAACTGTAGGGGCTACAACTGGTATGTCTACTGAAGGTATGACTACAACTGAACCAGAAACTACAAAAATACCTAAAACTACAGTAAATGGCATAACAACTGATGTTCATTTATCAACGTTGATTGATGTAATTACTGTGCCATCTACAAAGAGTATATCTACTGAAGGTGTCACTACAACTGAAAAGCATGCAACAACAATACGTGAAACAACATTAGATGACGCAACAACTGATGCTCAACTATCAACGTTGGTTGACATAATAACTGTAAGGTCTACAACTACTGACGGTATCTCCACAGCTAAACAACAAGCAACAACGTTACTTAAAACAACATTAGATGACATAACAAGTGATGTTCAGTTATCAACGTTGGATGAAGTAACAACCGTAGGGGCTACAACTGGTATGTCTACTGAAGGTATCACTACAACTGAACAAGAAACTACAATAATACCTGAAACTACAGTAGATGACATAACAACTGATGTTCAGTTATCAACGTTGATTGATGTAATTACTGTGCCATCTACAAAGAGTATATCTACTGAAGGTGTCACTACAACTGAAAAGCATGCAACAACAATACGTGAAACAACATTAGACGACGCAACAACTGATGCTCAATTATCAACGTTGGTTGATATAATAACTGTAGGGTTTACAGCTACAGGAGGTATCTCCACAGCTGAACAACAAACAACAAAAATACATGAAACAACATTAAGTGACATAACAACTAATGTTCAGTTATCAACGTTGGATGAATTAACAACTGTAAGTTCTACAACTAGTATGTCGACTGAAGGTATTACTACAACTGAACAAAAAACTACAATAATACCTGAAACTACAGTAGATGACATAACAAGTGATGTTCAGTTATCAACGTTGGATGAAGTAACAACTCTAGGGGCTACAACTAGTATGTCGAATGAAGGTATCACTAAAACTGAACAAAAAACTACAATAATACCTGGAACTACAGTAGATGACATAACAACTGATGTTCAGTTATCAACGTTGATTGATGTAATTACTGTGCCATCTACAAAGAGTATATCTACTGAAGTTGTCACTACAACTGAAAAGCATGCAACAACAATACGTGAAACAACATTAGACGACGCAACAACTGATGCTCAATTATCAACGTTGGTTGATATAATAACTGTAGGGTTCACAGCTACAGAAGGTATCTCCACAGCTGAACAACAAACAACAAAAATGCATGAAACAACGTTAGGTGACATAACAACTGATGTTCAGTTATCAACGTTGGATGAATTAACAACTGTAAGTTCTACAACTAGTATGTCGACTGAAGGTATTACTACAACTGAACAAAAAACTACAATAATACCTGGAACTACAGTAGATGACATAACAACTGATGTTCAGTTATCAACGTTCATTGATGTAATTACTGTGCCATCTACAAAGAGTATATCTACTGAAGGTATCACTACAACTAAAAAGCATGCAACAACAATACGTGAAACAACAGTAGATGACGCAACAACTGATGCTCAATTATCAACGTTGGTTGATATAATAACGGTAGGGTTTACAGCTACAGAAGGTATCTCCACATCTAAACAACAAGCAACATTACTAAAAACAACAGTAGATGACATAACAAGTGATGTTCAGTTATCAACGTTGGATGAAGTAACAAACGTAGGGGCTACAACTGGTATGTCTACTGAAGGTATCACTACAACTGAACAAGAAACTACAATAATACATGAAACTACAGTAGATGACATAACAACTGATCTTCAGTTATCAACGTTGGAGGAATTAACAACTCTAGGGGCTATAACTAGTATGTCGACTGAAGGTATCACTAAAACTGAACAAAAATCTACAATAATACCTGAAACTACAGTAGATGACGTAACAACTGATTTTCAGATATCAACGTTGATTGATGTACAAACTGTAAGAGCTACAACAGGTATATCTACTATAGGTATCGACACAACTGAACACCACACAACAACAATACCTGGAACAACATTAGATAACGTAACAACTGGTGCCGAATTATCAACGTTGGTTGACATAATAACTGTTGGGTCTTCAACTAGTGAAGGTTTCTCCACAACTAAACACCAGATGACGACTATACGTATAACAACTACAGAAGATATAACGACGTTTGTTGAGTTAGTAACGTTACTTGACGTATCAACTATTGGGACTACCATCTGTATTGAACACTCACGTACGTAACATTAAAGTGATACACCGACTATATAGTTAGACCTTTTAACTTATAATCTTTCAATCTGTCTCCTTATCTAATATGGTAGTAACAATTCAGCTCATACAGAGTGCGCAATGTAGGATATGATATTTTCTCTTTATAGTTTCTTTTTATATTGTTAACTTGTTATCCAACATAATATCTAATTTATAAAATCTATTTGATGCAACAACTACATATAAATGTTTTAACTCAGTTTATTGAATATTTAAGTATTTAACACCATTTATAAGTTTTAAATTTATTTCTCAATCATAATCATGCTGTATGTCCATCACTTATTGAGTCATTTTTGCTATGATTTTATATATTTATTACTTTCTTTAGAACTCCTGCAATTAATTCCTTTAGTAATCACTAGTTAGTTATATAATGTTTATGATAGTTTTTTAATTGATCTGTAGTATATTTATTGGCATAGATTATTGTTGACAGGATATAGTCGTTCAAGTAGGTTTCGTAGGTTATAGCCTGGTACATTCTGGTCTGGTTCTTAGTGTCATTGGTGTTTCTTTAGATTTGATTGGTCAGTTTTCTCATAATTCGGTTGTTAGTTCTTTTCATTTGTGATTTGGTGTGCCTCTATCAATGCTTTCCCCTCCCCTCTCTCTGTCTCTTATACACATCTTA
>NW_022703366.1:627855-646052 GCF_011630105.1 Anneissia japonica | reverse complement strand
CTCTCTCTCTCTCTCGAATCGTCCGTTTCAATCTGTAATTCACTGTCTAGCTTGTGTAAGAATTGATTTGCAAGTTTGAATTTGTCTGCATCTCAATAAATTTGTCTGCCAACAGTTTCATAGTTATGTTTACTTTTCTGAGGTGTTTTCTTTTTCTTTTCTATGTGAGATATTTATAAATATAGATAGGTATCATAAGCGTCATTGCATTGCACCTCATTAAATCAGAATATATATATAAAATTGTATGCATTGACAAAAACATAACAATAATTATTATCATTAACGATAATTATCGTTAGCATCTGGTTTAAATCAAACTTAGTCATGTTTAAATTAAACAAAATAGGTACTATACTATACTATTATACTATAATATATTTGTAAGTTTTTTCTTGTTCGATTACATAGACGCTCAGTGTATGGATAACCCTTGTAATAGCGAACGTCATGAAGAATATTGTATAGATTCAGGTTTCAGTTATTATTGTACTTGTGAAGTTGGATACGTGAATACAACTACAACCGGTGACTGCAAAGGTATGTAAAATACAATACATAAATAAAATGGTTATATTCGGGTCAAGAACAGGTTGCTCGCAGGCAACGCGTTTCTCTGAATTGCACTGACAGCAATTGTATTTTCCTTAATTCTGCATACCATTTCACCAAATGACCAATTGACGTTAATTTGTCAATTTTTGTTACTTACAGAATCAAAAACATTCAGGGTAGAGTCTACTATCGTAAATCTTGATGGAATGGAACAAGTGAAATGGACTGACGACTTAGAAGACAACACAACAAATATCTATAAAGAATATTCATCAGCTTTATCTAAATCTGTAAGTTTAATTAGTTAATTGATCATTGTACCATATGACCCACTAATATTAATAATAATAATAATAATGACAATAATAATAATAATGACAATAATAATAATAATAATATTGACAATAATAATAATTATGACAATAATAATAATAATGACAATAATAATAATGACAATAATAATAATAATGACAATAATAATAATAATGACAGTAATAATGACAATGACAGTAATAATGACAATGACAATAATAATGACAATGACAATAATAATGACAATGACAATAATAATGACAATGACAATAATAATGACAATGACAATAATAATGACCATGACAATAATAATGACAATGATAATAATAATAATAATAAATAGTAATAATAATAATATTAATAATAAATAATAATAATATTAATAGCAACAATGATAATAATCACAGTATTAATAATTATTATATTATTATTAATACATATAATATAATAATAATGATACTGATAACGCTAGTATATAATTGATGTTGTGTTCACAGGTTGACACTACGTTTTTAAGTAATTCTGACTATGTTGGTAACCACATCCTGGGTTACAAGGAGGGAAGCGTAATCAGCATTTTTACAGTATACTTTTTGCTTAATTCAAGTGTAAATGAAACTGATGTTACCACCTATCTTTTAAGCAATACAGATTTGCTTTTGATCAGTGTTGTTGGTAAGTACAGAAAGAAAAAACAAAATAAAAAATCTTTTATAGTCCCAATTATATAGGTAATATTTTATGGCAATATTATCTGAAGAATGGCATATCGTGCCATTAAACTGTTTAGTAATAAAATGTCTATTAGTCAAACTTATTGTTAAATCCCGTACTTTATTTCATTATCTTACTCATGTTTTTATGCAATGAATGACCAGTAAGATGAACTTTTCTTAATTAATGAAAAAGTATTTTTATATAATATACGTTTCTGTTCATTAAACCTACTTATTCTTTTCTTTTTTACGCAATAAGAGGTACACATGAACGACTTTTGCAAGGAACTTAACTGCATGAATGGTGGAACATGTATTGACAACATCCTGAAACCTTGCAAGTAAATAATAAAATAAATATCTATTTTAGTTAAAGTAATACCCTAATTTAATTCATATTCATGTTAATATCATTAAGGGTATTATGCGAAAATATATATAACACAAACGATTGTTTGCAACATGCATTGCAAGAATCCTGAAACCTTGCAAGTAAATATCATATTTAATTGGGCCTATCTGTTTTTGCTAAAGTAATACCCTATTTTAGTTCATATTCATGGGAATATCATTTAAGGGCATTATGCAAATATGTATAATAACAACATGCATTGCAAACATTATATACACAATATATAATTATTCAGGATTTTAACTTTCACTTATGTCTTTTCGTCGTCAGATGTCCTGACAATTATAGAGGAAGTTATTGTGAAAAATATGGTGGGTGCTTAATTATTATTAATAATGCTAGTTAAGTTATATAACACTTTATGAATTGTAAAATCGTTTCAAAACGTAAACATTGGAAACTAGAATAAACTGTTAAATGCTTGGTGGTTAAGATGCTTGCCTTCCAATCCTACGGTCCTGAGTTCAATTCCTCTTACGACTGAAAACAACTCCACTCCCTACTCATAATGAGGCCTGGTTTATGTAAGATATCTTGTTTGTCTTGTGAAGGATTTCCACTTAGTAAAGTGATTAAGTTCACTGTTCGGTATATCCTTAACCCTGAGTCTAAAGATGAAATAAATTGAAATAAATAAACATATAAATAAAAACTTAAGCACTGTCCCTACACGGCGTAGATGCCGACCAATCTGTGTCATCGATATAGCTTTCGGCTATGTATGTTGCTTGGTATTTTAAGTTTACGTTTATCAATCTTTCAAAAGTATTCACAAGTCCGTCGCCAACAGTTTTGGAAACAGGCAGTCCTATTGCCGATGTCGGAATTGACGTCATTGTCATCTTGTACATCGTTTTGGGTGTGCTTCTGGTTGTAATTTTAACGGCGCTGATTGTTTACTACTGTGTCATTCGTAAACGATTAAAACAAGAATCTTCGATGTCATTAGAAGGGGTTTTCCGTCCGCTTAACAGTGACAGATTTGCAAGTGGCAGTGAAACATTAACTGTCTCTGATGTCTCGAGCTCATCGCATTATGAAAACTTGCAGCATCAAAAGAAAGCAGTCCAAAGTTCCTTGAATCCCAATGTAAGTAGCAGTGGCAGATTCAAGGGAAGTAGGGGGCATTTTTTGAAAATTTATAATGGAGAAACAAAGCAAATTATATGAAAATTTGAAGTCTGCAAAATCACGAAGACTCGCATTCAATTCGAACCGCTGTAGGAAAAGATCTAAATTCTCACCTACAGACCCAGAATATGTGTCGGATAAATAACCTTCATATTATTTACTAGCCAAATTTCACATTCCGGAATCAATTGCTTTCATTAACGTATGAAAAACGGGTTCTCCACCATTATTATGCCGTTCAGTACATTGAAATAATGACAACAACTACAAGTTACTTAAATCATACTTTAATAATCAACATGGCCTGTGCAAAACAACAACATCATCATACACCGATCTGTCGACTTTAACAATGGACCTTGTGCCACCCGCTCAAAGCCTTTTTATTCCAGCACATAATTAGCTTAATTTATTCAACAGGTGAATCAAATAATCACACATAACAAATTGATATACCAGCTCCATCACAGTGTATCGGGGTGCTACAGACAATCTATTTGTGAATGCTCTACCCTTCCCTCCCCCCCCCTCTATTTCAAATATCACCATTATCAATATCATCATCATCAAAATCATCGTTATCGTCGTTGCCACTACTGCCGTCTTCATTATTATTATTATTATTATTATTATTATTATTATTATTATTATTATTATTATTATTATTATTATTTATATTATTATTATTATTATTATTATTATTATTATTATTATTATTATCATCATCCTGTTACATTCCATTGCTGAATAAAGACTATTTGTTTGTGTTTGTGTTTTTATTCTCTTCATCTTGCCTATTATTATTAATATTACTTTATTATTATTATTATTATTATTATTATTATTATTAGTAGTAGTAGTAGTATTATCATCATCAATATTAATATTAAAATTTTGAAATATTTTTACAGATGGGCATGCTTGAAAGCATTACCAACGACAATTCAAGCACATTGGAAATTCAACTTACTGATTTTTCAAAAATAACAGCTAAGATGGGAAATGTTGAGACGGAAAGAGATTTTGTGGTATTTATTATTGATAACTCTATTATTCAAATTAATGAATAATAAGTAAAGAAGTATAATATACTGCTAGTAATGTTACTTGGCCTACTAATGTAACACTAATGTATATAGGAAAAAATGAATACCGGTATGAAAAATAAATAAAATAACTGAAGCCAATGAAATCATACATTAGGTCTACGGAGTTATCAAATAATAATTAGTGCGAAAGCGAATAGGCGTTATGATGATGATCATCATGATCCCGATGATAAGTAGGTTGGTGGTATTGAAATGCTATAATTATATATGATAACAAACATAATATTGTGTTTGTGGGCTACAAAATTGTTCTTCTTAATTCCTTAATCCGTCCTGTTATTATAATTAAATATTATTATAATTTCGTCATTTTTAATTCGATTGCAAAAATTTATGTTCACTGTCTCGAAAGATTTTACACACGTTTTCTTAGGTTTGTTTTATATAATGACAATGATTATGAATGTAATTTACTTTCTCCTTCGTCGTAGAAATATAAATGACCTTAAATTTCTTTAGAAAGTGGTTAACCATCGTTTTGATTGCAACCTTGCCCTCGCTTTTAGTTTGTGTTCCTAAACATTGTCTGAGACGAGCTAATTTATTTTCTGTCCCTTTTGGTAGAGTTGATCATATTAAGAAAGGATTTATTTGTAGATTAAGTAAATATCAATATTGATTGTGTGATGATTAACTAATTATCATACACATATATTTTCTTGTTCACATTAAGGCTGCTGTTTCAATGGTAGACAGCGAATCTACTAGTATTGCTTCTCAATCCGAATCAATAGTACTTGCCAATTTCACGTTGAAAGATGACGACGACGAAAATAAACCAAACTATGCTCTGACACACACATACTTTTGGTAAGTTTTAATTAAATTTGGTGGTTCGCCACAAAAGAGAGAAAAAAGTTTTGATTGGATGCGTATGCTCTGTACGGTCTTAGTATAAGCTGAGGCCAGTATCCAGAGGTGACGGAACTAGAGGGTTATGGAGAGTAATGTGTGACCGGAAATGGTCTGCAGTCAGTTGGTTGTTACCATGCGCCAGTGATGTTGGAGTATATAGTCTGTCTAGAATTTTCCCAACGGGGGGGGGGGGGGGGTGTTGGAGGGGGTCCGACACTAACATCATGACGTATGGTATTGATATTCATGACTTTGATAATAATGGCGTATTTATACTCATGACGTACGGCATTGATATTTGCAACTTATTGATATGGTTTCACATCAAACATTTAAATATAAAAACAATTTTCTTTCTTTGCAGATAATTTTCAGAAGACGAAATCTTAATCCAGACAATAGGCCTAAACCAAAATTAATTTCAGAAATAAACCCACATAGGCCTAAGTAATATTGGTATTGGTGGGCATTCATAGAGCGCGTAATAGAGAGTCTCTATTGCGCTATAGGCAGTGTACGTCTTTGAGGAAAAGTGCAAAAGAAAACAAAAGAAAAAAAAAACACAAAAAAGCAAAATAAGATATTATAAAGCATTGACTAGGTGGGTCTGAAGTCTCTCTTTGAAGATAGAAGGAGATGGAGACTCAGAGACATGAGCAGGTAGACAATTCGTGGCCAGCAATCATGAAAGCCCGCACTCCACAAGACTCAGGCGGTCTGGAGTGAAGAGAGTATTGTGACTGGTGGTGGATCTAAGAGAACGAGAACAAGTGTAGTTGTATAAGTTCTAAAATGTACTTCGCAGAGTGATTGTATACAACTTTTTATACAAACAAAAAGGTTTTAAAAGTTATGTGATGCTTGAAAGCGAGCAATAAAGGGCACGGAGTGTGGGAGTATTATGCTGAGTGTGGGTGTCTCTGCAAGAAGACGAGAAGCTGCAGCCTCCTTACTAATAATTCAGTAGGAAGACTATAAAGGATTACACCATTACAATTATAGACAAGTCTAGATGTAATAAGAGCATGCATTAGCTTTGAGGCAAGATCTTTATTAAAAAATCGTCTTATATGTCCATGTTGCGAATATTAATATGATACAACCTTACAGGTTTTAATAATGTGCTGCTTCGTGGGCATTCCAGGGTCCATTGTCGCTCCATCGATACGAACCTCGGTCGAAGGAATGTTAATGGAATCACCAGTACTTTGTACAAAAAGAATAATTAACATTCCAAGTATTTTTTTGAGAAAAACATATTTATTTAAAGAAATAGTTATCATTATACCAAAGAGTATAGAATTGCTTAATTGCTAGTATCCAGACGCAATTGACCGTCTAGGGTCGATGTTACATACCAGGGTAAAGGTTTTTCTTTTATCTGCTGAAGTAATAATGATATAAAATAGTTAACCAAATGCAGAAAACTAGATGTTTGAACTAACGAATGAGCTTAAGATGAGAAATTACAGCGGACACTTGAAGACCGTCTGTCGATGTACGCCGATCATATGGTTTTGTTTTTAGATGGCTCGATGCAATTTATGTACAAAGTCATTTATATTTTAGATACATTTCCATTTTTTTGTAATGATAAGTTCGATGACATAATAACGGTTTTGGGAGTATAGAATTGTGGAAATATATATGGTTACAGAACAAAATTAATTATAATTGAAATTTTGATACCGTATGTTTTTATCTCTTTGATATTTATATATGTCTTATATTTCTTGTTTATATAGTGAAATTTAATCGATTTTTTCGACTTCATATATAAAAATAAAATGATAAAATTATCCCGGTTTCTAAGGTTTTTCTTTTTGTTTGTATGAATTGTATCTGTATATTTTGTTGAATGAATCATTATAATGTTTGTTGATTTATTATTGGTCAAAAACTTACCGGTTTTCGAAATAATCACATTGTCGAAATCACTCTCTAAACTAAATGTCTTGATTTTATCCTTGCCATATTTTTCATAAAGCTTTATCAAAGACTTGAATGGTCTTTTGTATAAATTTACATTATAAAAAGACAAATCATCCAAGATATAGCCTACACTAGCGAATGGTTTACATTCAAAATCAAATGAACTTTCTTAAAAAAAAAGGTCTAATATAAATGGTTTATATAATAAATTTACGGCAATTGTAGACATACATTTTGCGTCTTTCTACCAGAACAGAAAAATATGTATGACATTTTTAAAAGATATTTTGGCAGATATAAAATATTTATTGGTCATTTTAGTCGATAGCATAAAATACGTCTACCGTGAAAATATTATCATTATCAATGACTAATATACAGTTTTAGTTTTGTTTATTAGATATAGGGCTTTATCTATTTTGTTTGACGAATTGATACATCGATTTTTGTAATTGTACGTGTATTCGCAATTATATACCTGTCTCTTATACACATCTAGATGTGTATAAGAGACAGGATATTTGCAACTTATTGATATGGTTTCACATCAAACATTTAAATATAAAAACAATTTTCTTTCTTTGCAGATAATTTTCAGAAGACGAAATCTTAATCCAGACAATAGGCCTAAACCAAAATTAATTTCAGAAATAAACCCACATAGGCCTAAGTAATATTGGTATTGGTGGGCATTCATAGAGCGCGTAATAGAGAGTCTCTATTGCGCTATAGGCAGTGTACGTCTTTGAGGAAAAGTGCAAAAGAAAACAAAAGAAAAAAAAACACACAAAAAAGCAAAATAAGATATTATAAAGCATTGACTAGGTGGGTCTGAAGTCTCTCTTTGAAGATAGAAGGAGATGGAGACTCAGAGACATGAGCAGGTAGACAATTCGTGGCCAGCAATCATGAAAGCCCGCACTCCACAAGACTCAGGCGGTCTGGAGTGAAGAGAGTATTGTGACTGGTGGTGGATCTAAGAGAACGAGAACAAGTGTAGTTGTATAAGTTCTAAAATGTACTTCGCAGAGTGATTGTATACAACTTTTTATACAAACAAAAAGGTTTTAAAAGTTATGTGATGCTTGAAAGCGAGCAATAAAGGGCACGGAGTGTGGGAGTATTATGCTGAGTGTGGGTGTCTCTGCAAGAAGACGAGAAGCTGCAGCCTCCTTACTAATAATTCAGTAGGAAGACTATAAAGGATTACACCATTACAATTATAGACAAGTCTAGATGTAATAAGAGCATGCATTAGCTTTGAGGCAAGATCTTTATTTAAAAATCGTCTTATATGCCCATGTTGCGAATATTAATATGATACAACCTTACAGGTTTTAATAATGTGCTGCTTCGTGGGCATTCCAGGGTCCATTGTCGCTCCATCGATACGAACCTCGGTCGAAGGAATGTTAATGGAATCACCAGTACTTTGTACAAAAAGAATAATTAACATTCCAAGTATTTTTTTGAGAAAAACATATTTATTTAAAGAAATAGTTATCATTATACCAAAGAGTATAGAATTGCTTAATTGCTAGTATCCAGACGCAATTGACCGTCTAGGGTCGATGTTACATACCAGGGTAAAGGTTAGATGTGTATAAGAGACAGGCGTTATGATGATCATCATCATGATCCCGATGATAAGTAGGTTGGTGGTATTGAAATGCTATAATTATATATGATAACAAACATAATATTGTGTTTGTGGGCTACAAAATTGTTCTTCTTAATTCCTTAATCCGTCCTGTTATTATAATTAAATATTATTATAATTTCGTCATTTTTAATTCGATTGCAAAAATTTATGTTCACTGTCTCGAAAGATTTTACACACGTTTTCTTAGGTTTGTTTTATATAATGACAATGATTATGAATGTAATTTACTTTCTCCTTCGTCGTAGAAATATAAATGACCTTAAATTTCTTTAGAAAGTGGTTAACCATCGTTTTGATTGCAACCTTGCCTTCGCTTTTAGTTTGTGTTCCTAAACATTGTCTGAGACGAGCTAATTTATTTTCTGTCCCTTTTGGTAGAGTTGATCATATTAAGAAAGGATTTATTTGTAGATTAAGTAAATATCAATATTGATTGTGTGATGATTAACTCTTTTACAAATCAAAATGTGTATGTGAGACAGTATATATATATACCTAATATATTTCATCTCCAATTATTTTATTAATACTTAAGGTAGGTATATTGATTATATAAGTATACAGTACTACATGTCCCACCATTAAGGATGTACTTTATATGTTTTCAAAAAAACGTCAATTGCTATGAACTTATAAGGTTTTTTTTCGCGTATTCAATTTAAGCTGTAATTTAAGCTGTGTATTTTTTTTTTTATATAAATCTGTGGTTTCCAAATATAGAGAAGCACACATAATTATGTAGGCATTTTTTCATAATACAATACTGATTAACTGTATATAGTATTTATTGTATATATCATACTGATATAGTTTTAAATACATAGTATAATCTTTGGTTTTATATATTTTATAATTTATTATGAACGTATAATAATTTAATGAAAAATGAAACAAACAAAATAATTATGTGAATTAATGTGGACTATTTTGTTGGCGAATTCATAATTCGCCTGATACGCTTTTGTGTCATTTTCATAATATTATCAATACACATGTAAGCTGACGCGCGCTGTTACTAGACAGCGTGCGTTCGTTCTATGACAACGTGTGTTCCTACGACTAATGACGTTTAGTGCGCGCGAATACATGTTAGTAGCCTATGGTTACTTACAACCAAACAAAAGTAATCGAGGCATAATACTTGTAATAACGTTTACTCTGAAATTAGCACTAAAATCGATGATGGAATCGCGAAAAGTCGAAAGGTAAATCACTGAATTTATATCCGATGTTATAATAATAAACGTCTTAACCTGTAGAAAATAGTATAAAGTATTTAGAAACTATAATTTTGGGGTTTTGGAGAAGATATCGCATACAGTATCGGATACAGATGCGATATCATGTAAAGCCACAGCGCGCAATGCGCCCAACGAAATATTTTTTACCAAGATTAAAATAATATTAACATTAAAAATTTTAATAATTGTTAACATTATTATAGCAAAATTGTAATAATTTTAGTATTATAAATTTATCATAAAATTCTATATCATTGATTGTAGATCGTCAAAAGATCGTGATGACCGTAGGCATAGACTGAGTGGTAAAGAACGCGACTCAATATCACATGGTATGGCTAAGTACATGGACACTACAGCCCGTTTACCAGCCGCCGATATGCACCAAGCAGGTATTGCACCATCATCATCATCAGCAGCAGCATTATCATTGTCATCATCATTATCATCATCGTCTTCATTATTACTATTGTTATCATTATGAATACTATTGTAATTACTACAATTATCTTTATCAAAATCATAATCTTTAAAATTATTATTACTATCCATATCATCATTATCAGTATTCTAATCTATATCATTATAATTATCATAATAATTTTTATTATTTTATAATGCACAGGCTCAAGTGAGTCTTCAGTTGACAACGGCCGTGACGCTTTATCAAATTTTGTCAGCGATTACAAAAAGAAATCTTATGCAAAATCCAACAAGCGTCGTGAAAGAAGTCTCCTAGATTTAGCCAATCCATCTGGGCAAGTAAGTCCTCTTTTTAAAAGAATCGAACGTCGCAGCTCTGGTCCAACTGCTGGAAGCAACGACATGTCTGTTGTAAAATACAGCTCTGACGAAGAATGGGCACTTTCTGACCCAGAACGAAAAATATCTGATGGAAGCGGGCGATGTAGTATCAACAACACCTTCTTGCCAGCCATCCAAGCAGCCAGTAGGCCATCACTTGTTAACCAAGCTCTGGGAAGTGATATCAAACGTCCATCGAAAAATGGTATCAACGTTGGCCGTCGTTCGTCAGCAGAAATGGAAGCTATGATGAGAAAGAAGATGTCCAAGCCAACACCAAATGGTACTCGATTTATTTGCAGGCCACAGCAGAGCCAACGTCTGCTCAAGAGGCGCATCAGTGTCGAAGACACCAACTCCTTACTGCCATCCGTGTCTGCTTCAAGGTATGCTACAAGTAGATCCGATAACAACCGAGCTACATGGGCAAAACGTTCAAATGGACTTAAGCCCCTAAAGATGGCACCTCGACCACCTGACCTGCCACGACCTCAAGATCAGAGCTCTAGCTTGATGCGACATCACAAAGGAAGCAAGCATTAGGTGACATATTTCCCATTCTCTGTCTTCCCAAATACGTCTTCCTAAATCACCAAAAACTTGCCATCTTTTGTAAATGCTTGTAAATTAATTTTCTTTAATTATTTAAATACCGATTTCCAAAAGTAGTATTATTAACATTTTTTCTTTCTCAAAATAGTTTTATAATTGCAAAACAATTAGTAGAAATTAATTTTAAAGCAGGTAAACATTTTCATTAATATGTGTAAAAAAATTGTTAAACAAGCCGGTAAGGAACTGTTGACAACAACAATGGTAATTGGAAATGGTGGAGCATTGAAAGGTTGGTATAGAACTTTAACATCTTGAGATTTCGGATAGTGCTGGGTGACAGATTTGAAATGCTTAGTTCAAAAGCCAATATTTAAAACACAAAGAGATATTGTTTCTACATCATAATTAGGATATAAATCAAATGTATTGAGTGTTATTTTATGTAATCTCTATCTCTCTATCTATCAGTCTACTTAGACTTAGTAACTAATGGTTCTTTCTAACAGTGTTACTATAATCTGAAAAAGGTGAGCATTTTCACTATTATTTTTATTAGGAAAATGGGTCAAACGAACCATAACTTATTTGTAACATCTCCCTAATTAGGGGGACAGCGGTTTCTCTTTAAAGTCATTTAACATAGAGACTAAGTAAAATCTTCTCTCTTCCGTTTACATCCTCCTTATAATCATGGTGACTGAGTCTTCTTTTAAAATTTGTTGACATAGAAACCAAGTCAAATCTTCTCTCTTCCCTTAGATCCTCCTTATAATCACGGTGACCGCGTCTTATTTTAAAATCTCTTAAAATATAGGTATTCTTCTCCCTCCCCTTACATCCTCCATAAAATTATGGGGACTACGCTTCTTTTACAACAGATATAACATCTTCTCTCTTGCCTTACATTCTCTTCTCTTAAATTATCCTTCAAATTAGAGGGACCGCGAGTCTTCTTTTAAAATCTCTTAAGAAAGAGAAGAACACATCTTTTCTCTTATAATACCTTACATCCTCCTCATAATTCTTAAAACAGCGATGAACACAAGTCTTTACTTACATTCTTCTTATAATTAGGGTGCCAGCGTCTTCTTGAAATCTCTTTTAAAACAGAGAACACAAATCTTCTCTCTTCCCTTGCATCCTTCTTACATTTAGGGGCACCGCAAATTCTTTAAATCTCTTAAAACAGATGAACACAAATCTTCTCTCTTCTGTTACATGAACCTTATAATTAGGGGACCGCGCCTTCTTTACAAATTTCTTAAAAACCTTGGGTACGGCACGGGACTCGTTTTTAAGGCAGCCCGTGGAGGGACATTGAGTCACCCCTCCCCTTTCCGTAGACTTGGGGCCAGTGCTAGGCAAGCACTGGGTACCCCGTCAGCCTTCCATGCCAAGGTTACGGTGAAGACCAACGGCCGATCTAGCGAGCTGGCATCGGTATTGTAGGCGGTTGAGTTACGACCTCCAAAGTCAACAGCAGTTTACTGGCGGATGAACAGAGGAGAAGGAAAATGATGGTCACCCTTAGTCCATCCTGAAGAAAGCAATGGCGAATCACTTTAAATCTCTTATAACTAAGATGAACACATGTCACTACATCTTCCTTAAAACTAGGGGAACCACGTCTTTTTTTCCAGGGACAGATTTAGTGGGGGGGGGCGGCCTGGCCCCACCCCCACTCTTTGGGAGGTTAAAAAAAGGAAATAAAGAGAAAGAAAAAAATGATAGCCCAGAAGCCTCAAATAAGGTTTTCGAGGGAGCATGCCCCCGGACCCCCTAGGTTGGTGGGGACCAGGGGGACCGCGTCTTCTTTAAATCTCTTAAAACAGAGATGAACACAAATATACAAATACATCCTCCTTATAATTAGGGGAACGCGTCTTTGTAAAAATTCTTTAAAAAAAAAAGACGAACACAAGTCTTCTCTCTTCCATCACATTTTCCCTAAAATTAGGGGAACGCGTCTTTGTTTTAAAATCTCTTAAGACAGAGATGAACACAAATCTTTTCTCTCTTTCCTTACATCCTCCTTAAAATTAGGGGGATGGCAACTTCTTTAAATCTCTTGAAGCAGAGGTGAACACAAATCTTTTCTCTTCCCTATCATCCTCTTTATAATTATATGAGTCTTCTTTTAAAATCTCTTACCATAGAGAAAAACACAAATCGTCTCTCTTCTCTTATATCCCCCTTATAATTAGGAGGAATCGCGTCTTTAAAAAAATCCTTTAAAACAGAGATGTACACAAATCTTCTCTCTTCCCTTATATCCTCTTTACAATTAGGGAGACCGCAACTTCTTAAAGTCTTTTCAAACAGAGATGAACACAAGTCTTCTCTCTTCACTCACATTCTCCTTATAAATAAGGGGAACGCATCTTCTTTAAATCTCCTAAAACAGAAATAAACACAAATCTTTTCTCTTCCCTTATATCCTCCTTAAAATTAAGGGAACGCGTCTTCTATAAGTCTCTTAAAACAAAGACGAACACAAGTCTTCTCTCTTCCCTCACAATGTCCCTAACATTAGGGAAACGCGTCTTCTTTTAAAATGTCTTAAAACAGAGATGAACACAAATCTTCTCTCTTCCCTTACATCCGCCTTAAAATTAGGGGAACGCGTCGTCTTTTTAAATCTCCTAAAACAGAGATGAACACAAATCTTTTCTCTTCCCTATTATCCTCTTTATAATTGTAGGGACTTGCAGGAGTCTTCTTTTAAAGTCTTAGCATAAAGATGAACACAAATCGTCTTTCTTCTCTTATATCCCCCTTATAATTAGGGGGAACCGCGTCTTTAAAAAAACTCTTAAAACAGAGATGTACAGAAATCTTCTCTCTTCCCTTACATTCTCCTTAAAATTAGGGAGACCACGACTTCTTAAAGTATCTTCAAACAGAGATGAACACAAGTCTTCTCTCTTCCTTTACCTCCTCCTTAAAATTAGGGGTATGGCAACTTCTTTCAATCTCTTGAAACCGAGATGAACACAAATCTTCTCTCTTCCCTATCACATAGTTACCAACTGTCTCGCATCGTGCGGGACGATCCAGCATTTCAAATATAAAATGTTTGTGTAGGTATACATAGTTCGGGTGCTCAAATTAAACATAGACCTACATTGAAACTCAAATTGTACGTGGCTTTATTAATAATATTTTTGCTTATGTACCCGTATTATCAACAACACTCCCTGAAATCGTTTTAAAACAGCTTAAAAATGCTCGGATCGTCGGAGCGGCGGGCTTGGAACCCCCCCCCCCCTCTCTCTCTTTCTCAGCCAACTGGTCACTCACGCATTTCAAATCTCTCAGGTTGGTAACTATGCTATCATCCTCTTTATAATTATAGGGACTGAGTCTTCTTTTAAAATCTTAGCATAGAGATAAACACAAATCGCCTGTCTTCACTTATATCCCCTTATAATTAGGGGGAACCGCGTCTTTAAAAAATATCTCTTAAAAAAGATACCGTATGAACACAAACCTTCTCTCTTCCTTTACATCCTCCTTAAAATTAGGGGTATGGTAACTTCTTTAAATCTCTTGAAACAGAGATGAACACAAATCTTTTCTCTTCCCTATCATCCTCTTTATAATTGTAGGGACTTGCAAGAGTCTTCTCTTAAAAGCTTAGCATAAAGATGAACACAAATCGTCTTTCTTCTCTTATATCCCCCTTATAATTAGGGGAAACCGCGTCTTTAAAAAATATCTCTTAAAAAAGATACCGTATGAACACAAACCTTCTCTCTTCCTTTACATCCTCCTTAAAATTAGGGGTATGGTAACTTCTTTAAATCTCTTGAAATCTCTTATATCCCCCTTACAATTAGGGGGAACCGCGTCTTTTAAAAAACTCTTAAAACAGAGATGAACACAAATATTCTCTCTTCCCTTACATCCTCCTTATAATTAGAGGGACCGCGACTGCAGAATCTCTTAACAAAGAAATGAACACAAATCTTCTCTCTTTTCTTACGTCCTCTTTATAATTAGGGATACCGCATCTTCTTTAATTTTCTTAAAACAAAGATAAACACAAATATTTTATCTTTCCTTACATCCTCCTTAAAATTAGGGGAACGCGTCTTTGTAAAATTTGTTTTTAAAAAAAAAGGACGAACACAAGTCTTCTCTCTTCCGTCACATTTTCCCTAGAATTAGGGGAACGCGTCTTCGTTTAAAATCTCTTAAGACAGAGATGAACACAAATCTTCTCTCTTCCTTAAAATTAGGGGATGGCTACTTCTTTAAATCTCTTGAAACAGAGATGAATACAAATCTTTTCTCTTCCCTATCATCCTCTTTATAATTATAGGGACTGTGTCTTCTTTTAAAATCTCTTAACATAGAGAGTAACACAAATTGTCTCTCTTCGCTTATATTCCCCTTATAATTAGGGGGAACCGCGTCTTCGAAAAAATCCCTTAAAACTGAGATGTACTCAAATCTTTTCTCTTCCCTTATATCCTCCTTAAAATCAAGGGAACTCGTCTTCTATAAGTCTTTTAAAATAGAGACGAACACAAGTCTTCTCTCTACCCTCAAATTCTCCCTAACATTAGGGAAACGCGTCTTCTTTTAAAATGTCTTAAAACAGAGATGAACACAAATCTTCTCTCTTCCCTTACATTCTCCTTAAAATTAGGGGAACGTGTCTTCTTTTAAAATCTCTTAAACAGAGATGAACACAAAATCTTTTCTCTTCCATATCATCCTATTTATAATAGTAGGACTTGCAGGAGTCTTCTTTTAATATCTTAGCATAGAGATGAACACAAATCGTCTTTCTTCTCTTATATCCCCCTTATAATTAAGGGGAACCGCGTCTTTAAAAAATCTCTTTAAAAATATGAACACAAACCTTCTCTCTTCCTTTACATCCTCCTTAAAATTAGGGGTATGGCAACTTCTTTAAATCTCTTGAAACAGAGATGAACACAAATCTTTTCTCTTTCCTATCACATAGTTACCAACCGTCTCGCATCGTGCGGATGGTGTTGTCTCGTTGGCCCAACTTTCGCCCCCCACCTCCACTCTTGGACATCTCTGGATCCGCTTTTGTTCTCTCGGCAATTACATCCTCCTTAAAAATGGAAGGATTGTGATTTCTTTTAAAATCTCTTAAAAAAAGATGAATATAAATGTTCTCCCTTTCCTTACATCGTCCATAAGGGGACCGCATCTTCTTTATATCCTTTAAAACAGAGATGAACACAAATATTCTCTCTTCCCTTACATCCTCCTTATAATTAGAGGAACGCGTCTTTGTAAAAATTCTTTAAAAAAATAAAAGACGAACACAAGTCTTCTCTCTTCCATCATTTTCCCTAAAATTAGGGGAACGCGTCTTTGTTTTAAAATCTCTTAAGACAGAGATGAACACAAATATTCTCTCTTTCCTTACCTCCTCCTTAAAATTAGGGGGATGACAACTTCTTTAAATCTCTTGAAGCAGAGATGAACACAAATCTTTTCTCTTTCCTATCATCCTCTTTACAATTATAGGGACTGAGTCTTCTTTTAAAATCTCTTACCATAGAGAAAAACACAAATCGTCTCTCTTCTCTTATATCCCCCTTATAATTAGGGGGAATCGCGTCTTTAAAAAAATCCCTTAAAACAGAGATGTACACAAATCTTCTCTCTTCCCTTATATCCTCTTTACAATTAGGGAGACTGCAACTTCTTAAAGTCTTTTCAAACAGAGATGAACACAAGTCTTCTCTCTTCACTCACATTCTCCTTATAAATAAGGGGAACGCATCTTCTTTAAATCTCCTAAAACAGAGATAAACACAAATCTTTTCTCTTCCCTTACATCCTCCTTAAAATTAAGGGAACGCGTCTTCTATAAGTCTCTTAAAACAAAGACGAACACAAGTCTTCTCTCTTCCCTCACAATGTCCCTAACATTAGGGAAACGCGTCTTCTTTTAAAATGTCTTAAAACAGAGATGAACACAAATCTTCTCTCTTCCCTTACATCCGCCTTAAAAATAGGGGAACGCGTCGTCTTTTAAAATCTCCTAAAACAGAGATGAACACAAATCTTTTCTCTTCCCTATAATCTTCTTTATAATTGTAGGGACTTGCAGGAATCTTCTTTCAAAGTCTTAGCATAAAGATGAACACAAATCGTCTTTCTTCTCTTATATCCCCCTTATAATTAGGGGAACCGCGTCTTTAAAAAAAACTCTTAAAACAGAGATGTACACAAATCTTCTCTCTTCCCTTACATTCTCCTTAAAATTAGGGAGACCAAGACTTCTTAAAGTATACTCCAACAGAGATGAAAACAAGTCTTCTCTCTTCCCTCACACCCTCTTTAAAATTAAGGGGATGGCAACTTCTTTAAATCTCTTGAAACAGTGATGAACACAAATCTTCTCTCTTCCCTATCATCCTCTTTATAATTATAGGGACTGAGTCTTCTTTTAAAATCTTAGCATAGAGATAAACACAAATCGCCTGTCTTCTCTTATATCCCCCTTATAATTAGGGGGAACCGCGTCTTTAAAAAATATCTCTTAAAAAAAATATGAACACAAACCTTCTCTCTTCCTTTACATCCTCCTTAAAATTAGGGGTATGGCAACTTCTTTCAATCTCTTGAAACCGAGATGAACACAAATCTTCTCTCTTCCCTATCACATAGTTACCAACTGTCTCGCATCGTGCAGGACGGTCCAGCATTTCAAATATAAAATGTTTGTGTAGGTATACATAGTTCGGGTGCTCAAATTAAACATAGACCTACATTGAAACTCAAATTGTACGTGGCTTCATTAATAATATTTTGGCTTATGTACCCGTATTATCAACAACGCTCCCTGAAATCGTTTTAAAACAGCTTTAAAATGCTCGGATCGTCGGAGCGGCGGGCTTGGACCCCCCCCCCCCCCCC
>NW_022703366.1:574348-627847 GCF_011630105.1 Anneissia japonica | reverse complement strand
CCCCTCTCTCAGCCAACTGGTCACTCACGCATTTCAAATCTCTCAGGTTGGTAACTATGCTATCATCCTCTTTATAATTATAGGGACGGATTATTAAAAAAAAAACCTCTTAACATAGAGATAAACACAAATAATCTTTCTTCTCTTATATCCCCCTTATAATTAGGGGGAACCGCGTCTTTTAAGAAAATCTCTTTAAAAATAGATGTAGACAAATCTATTCTCTTCCCTTATATCCATTTTCAAAATTAGGGGAAAGCGTCTTCTTAAAATATCTTAAAACAGAGATAAACACAGACCTTTTCTTTTCCCTTACATCCGCCTTCAAATTAGGGAAACGCGTCTTCTTAAAATATCTTACAACAGATATGAACACAAGTCTTATCTCTTCCCTCACATTCTCCCTAAAATTAGGGGAACACGTCTTCTTTTACAATTTCTTAAAACAGAGATGAACACAAATCTTCTCTCTTCCTTTACGTCCTCCTTAAATTAGGGAGACCACGACTTCCTAAAGTATCTTCCAACAGAGATGAACACAAGTCTTCTCTCTTCCCTCACACCCTCCTAAAAATTAGGGAGATGGCGACTTCTTTAAATCTCTTGAAACAGTGATGAACACAAATCTTCTCTATTCCATATCATCCTCTTCATAATTATAGGGACTGAGTCTTCTTTTAAAATCTCTTAACAGATATGAACACATTGTCTTTCTTCTCTTATATCCCCCTTATAATTAGGGGGAACCGCGTATTTAAAAAAATATCTCTTAAAAAAGATACCGTATGAACACAAACCTTCTCTCTTCCTTTACATCCTCCTTAAAATTAGGGGTATGGCAACTTTTTTAAATCTCTTGAAACAGAGATGAACACAAATCTTTTCTCTTCCCTATCATCCTCTTTATAATTGTAGGGACTTGCAAGAGTCTTCTCTTAAAAGCTTAGCATAAAGATGAACACAAATCGTCTTTCTTCTCTTATATCCCCCTTATAATTAGGTGGAACCGCGTCTTTTAAAAAAAAACTCTTAAAACAGAGATGTACAGAAATCTTCTCTCTTCCCTTACATTCTCATTAAAATTAGGGAGACCACGACTTCTTAAAGTATCTTCAAACAGAGATGAACACAAGTCTTCTCTCACACCCTCCTTAAAATTAGGGGGATGACAACTTCTTTAAATCTCTTTAAACAGTGATGAACACAAATCTCTCTCTTTCATATCATCCTCTTTATAATTATAGGGACTGAGTCTTCTTTTAAAATCTCTTAACAGAGATAAATACATTGTCTTTCTTTTCTTATATCTCCCTTATAATTAGAGGGAACCGCGTCTTTAAAAAATATCTCTTAAAAAAGATATGAAAACAAACCGTCTCTCTTCCTTTACATCCTCCTTAAAATTAGGGGTATGGCAACTTCTTTCAATCTCTTGAAACCGAGATGAACACAAATCTTCTCTCTTCCCTATCACATAGTTACCAACTATCTCATTGTGCGGGACGGTCCCGCATTTCAAATATAAAATGTAAGTATTCATAGTTTGGGTGCTCAAATTAAACATAGACCTACTGTACTGTACCTAAATCTTCTTTCTTCCTTTACATTCTCCTTAAAATTAGGGGGACTGCGACAGTTTAGAATCTCTTGAAACAGAGAAGACACACAAATTATCTGTTCCCTTACATTCTCTTTAAAATTAGGGGAACTGTGTCTTTTTTAAATGTCTTAAAGCAGAGATGAACACAAATCTCCTCTCTTTCCTCACATCTTCCTTGAAATTAGCGGGACCGCGACTTCTTTAAATCTATTAAAACAGAAATGAACACAAATCATCCTCATAATGAGGGGTTTCCACGTCGTCTTTTAAAATCCTTAAACATAGAAATAAACTTGTTTCTTTACTTGCATTCTCTTATTCTCTTTGTAATTAGAGAAACTGCTCCTTATAGATGATGCATCTTTTTTGCGATACCTTTTAGAGGTAATTAAGTCAACTATTTTCTGTCAATCATATACCTGGGGGAACGGCATCTTATTTATCTCTTTGAAATTAGGGATGAACGCGAATCTTTTAAATATCTCTTAAAATACAGATGAACCCATGTTTTTGCTCAAAGCATTTTTCGTATAATTGGAGGAAACGCGCCGTTTGGCAACATCTTCTATGGAAACCCCCCCACTCCACCTCCTTTAATAACTTTAAGAGCAGGAACTGCACCGCCTTTGTAACACCTATAAAAAATAAAGGATGAACGGAAGTCTTATCTCTTTCCCTACCACCCTATTTACAACAATTTTTTCTCAATTATCTTCTATTCTTATGTGGGAACTGTGAGTTAGGAACACATCCTCTTTATAATTGAGTGTAAACTGCGTAAAGACAAATGAACAATTTTCCAACCCTTCCTCTGATTTGAAATGGATGCCTAGTTGCTGTATAAGTCTAATTAATTAATACTGTTTTCACACTATTCTTCTTTTCTCATACAGCATTCTAACTTTCCTCTTACTCTATTCTCTATATACTGTATTTCACTCAATATTTTAAAATACTAATTGAATCGATATGCCTCAAATACAGTACAGTAACATCTTTTTACTGTATAAATATGTGTTTAATATTCTTAACATAATGGCATCATGGCACATTTTTAATGTTCACTAAGCATGGGATCTGTCACTCGCATTAGTCTTAGTTTCTAGTATTTTATCTCCTTTTCTAACAATACCTTTCCTTTATCAAAAGTTGAGTCTTCAGATTTAAACCGGTTTAAAAAGAACAAAAGTACACATCCCAATTTTATGAAACCTGCATGAAACTCAATGTAATATCATTTTCAAAAAATTAGAAAATAAAAAAAAAATTTAAAAAAATAATAAAAAAAAAAAAAATTAGTTTAAGAATTCTAGATTCAATATTTAGTTTGGCAGTTTCTATAGATAAGGGTTGATGTATTTGGGTTGACAAGAGAATGGGATACCAGATGTAATATTATGGAAAATAAATATTCATATTGCAAAAGAACAATCAGTGTAGCTGCTTTATTGTGATACTTAAAGTATGTACAAATTGTATAATACCTAATAATAATGAGGATAATTATATGTTGATGATGAGAAGTAAAATGAATATGAATTGTAATTCTACAAAAACAAATTTAACATTTTTCATAATCTCTGTACATATTTTTAAAAAACTATTAAAAATTAACAAAAAACGACAAGCTGATTACTTTCATAATAAATAATATTTTTCCTTCAATCATATGAACTTCAATCATATGAAATTCTTTTATCAAAAGAGGGAACTGATACTATCATGTTGTTATTGACCAGGGGTGAATCCAGTAGGTGGCACATGCCCACCCCGTTTTGCCATTAAATTCTGAAACTGTTGTGCTCCTCAGTTCTGGATCTGCCCCCATTGACAATCATGCAGACAACTTTCATGAAGGCCATTAAAAATAGCCATTACAAATTAGCCATTTCGGAGCAATTACCTAAGTAATATGATTAATTTGAAGTATAAATGGCAAAAAAAAAAAATTCTTTTAAAATATCAATCCCTTGCCTGTACATGACCATATTCTGGGTAGAGTGTGACATTCATATAAGAAAAGGATTGCAGAAGGCAATGTGATTGCCTGTTACAAGGCGTAACAGCCCCATTGTCATAGCTACAAGCAGCTGGGAAATACCTAGTAACTTGAAACTATTGAGCAAGTAATAATATGACATGATCTACCAGAAGGATTTCAATATCATAAGTGATGTGACAACAATTTAAACATCCAAAATTTAGCCCACAAAGAACAATTAAAAGCTTTGGCTGCGTATATTTCATAGTAAAACTTCAGTGCCGAACCATCACACCACTCTACCATATTTTTATACCTCCTTGACCCTACACAATGCAGCTCTGAGTTGTGTCTAAGAAATATGATGTGGTGAGAGATTTTCATGACACCCGTCTATTTGACATAAGGTAAGACAGATATATCTTGTTTAGTGAACCAAAAATGGTGATTTTGAATAAAAATAAAATATAATTTTTGGCCAGTTAGCACATGCTCTGCTAAGAAAAGTGTTTATAATTCATAAAAAAAATTAAATTTTACATCAATTTTTAATACACCCTCCACTCCCCAAAATATACAAAATATGATATATATGATTGAAAAAATTCATCGGTTTTCATTAGGTATTTGAGATATATAATTTCTTCCTTAATTATATAAATTTAAAGAATTTATCAATCCCAATCCTACACTGTTTAAATCATTAATAACATTTTATTTTCATTTTCTCCTCTGCATAGATGGTTTTGGCAAAATCATTTTGCCAAATGAGAAAACTAATTTTTATTTCAATTTTTTTCCCACCCTCCTCTGACAATCTAAAAAAATGTTTGTAGACAAGGTATAAAAAAGGTCGCGCCTAAGATTCTCTGTTACTGCCTCAGGTTTATTAAATCAATGTTTAAGTGTATCCACAGCAGCTAAGCTCAGTCGGCTAATCTGGTGGTAGCCACTGTGTGTGCGCTGAACCGTAGAGACATCTAAGTACCTGGTTCAATTCCCATCGCTGCCTCTCCTTGTGTTTCAGCTGGAGGGCTGAAATACAAGTTACAATAGCACACCGGCTTTCGGATGAGCCGTTTAAGCCGTTGGTCCTGTGTGCATTTTATGGCACTTTAAAGAACACAGTATACTCTTTGGAAAAGAGTAGGGGATTGTCTCCCAGTGTACTGCCCAATCACCACTAGAAGACCCCACTAGAAAGAAGTCTTCTTCTAGATTTTTGTGGGCTATCCTAGGTGTTTACACCATATAATTCCAATCCAATCCAACTGCAGATATATATTTTCCAATCTATATGTTTTACATAAAATCATCCATGAGTGTACTTGACAAGCGATCCTGATGTTTCTTGGTGATGTCAGCATTTACATTCGGTAGATCCAATTGCTGTCGCACTGCCCTCTAGAGAAAATATAATACAGATATTGCAAGTTACCTTTGTTTACTAATGATCAAAATGAATTACAGTAGTGTTGATTAAAATGTCTGTACATCAGTAGAAACAGAATGATTCTAATCTGTACCTCATTTAAAGTGAATGTTATAATTGAATGTTATGAGGGTTTTGCTATGATTTATATATCTTTAAAATAAAGATTACAAACTGAACTTTACTGTACCTCTATTTTATGAACAAAATCAACAGCTAAATTTGCTCACAAGCAATGAACACAAAAGACCAAAGCATTAAAATTACAGTCACTCCATAGAGTGCATACCTCCACCCTGTGCCTGTATACCAAACAATACGCAGGCAGTGTATGAGGGGCGATTCCAATATTTTCTACCCTGTGCCTACATAGGCAGGCTGTGTATGATGGGTACAGTTTTAAACAATTATGGCAAAAGACAAGCCAAACCAGTCACTTGTCGCAAAAATCAATGTTTAGTTATTAATACTGGATTAAAGATGAAAATGGGAGCTATAAAATGATAAAATAATCATTTAAATCTGACATTTCCTTATGAAGTTACAAGTGTTTAAACATACAGCTGTTTAAAGAACATTTGAAGAATCAGCCTTCAAAGTTTACGATTTTTTCCATTTCTCAGGCAGAAACCATCACCAAATTGTTAAAAATTTTTGTTTCAACTGAAACATGATTTGCGACGAGTGACTGGTTTGGCTTGTCTTTGCCACAATTTAAAATAAATATTTCAAACAGAACTTTTTTCTGTACCTCTATTTTGTGAACAAGATCAACATCCCACTTATGCACAATAAAGTTAGTCACATGCCCATTGTCATGGCTACCAACTCTGCCAACTCGACCAACACGGTGGATATAATCTGACATGTGATGAGGAAAGTCAAAATTGATAACATGGCGTACCTGTTAATAAAAAAAAAAACCATAATATTACAATCTTAATTTAATTCACTCATTTTCCAAGATGAATAATTAAAATAATAATAGCCAGACAAACATTGGCAATCCCTTTACAAACATACACACTTGATGCTCTACAGAGAAAAACAATTCTGTTACCATGACAGGAACTGAGCTAAGGACCCTGGGATTGAAAGGCATGCATCTAAACCACTAAACTATTTAACTATTTTAATAAATATCTAAGACATAATCCTCAGAACAGTTAACAAAATAAATATTAGGTGTAATTATAATCACTTTCTCAAGAACCTAATTATAATCACTTTCTCAAGAACCAAATATCAATAGAAAATGATATTTACACTAGCTTTTCTGCCAAATAATTTGAAAGCTAAATTTACTCAAAAGCAATGACCCTCAGAACAGTTAAAAAATAAATATTAGGTGTAATTTTAATCCCTGTCCAAGAACCAAATCTTACATTGAAAATGATGTTCACACTAGCTATTCTGCTGAGTAATTTGAAAATTAAATTTGCTCACAAGCAATGAACACAAAATACCAAAACACCAAAGCATCAAATAAAAAACAAGAGCAGTCTCTCCAGAGTGAATACTTTCACCCTGTGCCTACCAAACAATACCCAGGCAATGTACGTGGGGAGATTTCTTTATTTTCCACCCTGTGCCTATACATCTAACAACAGGCAGACAGTGTATGATGGGTACAGTTCTATTATTTTTTTTTATGCTCAAATTTCTGCAACCTTGAACTTTGAGCTTTTCTTAAAAACCATTCCACTAAATTTTATGATGATCAATTCCTTAGTTTTTGGTTAATCTTGCTAACAGACAGACAGATACACACACACAGAGCAGTGAATACAAAATATAATCTCCTTGGCAGAGGTAACTAGTTAACCTGATGGCACAACAGTGAAGGAAGAATAATATTCGCAACCTGAACAGATGAACTGAAGTCTGTTTTCATTCACTTACATTTATTGTGTCTATTCCACGCGAGGCAATATCTGTTGCGATGAGGATATTACAGGCACCTTCATGAAAGGCGTTTAACATTCCAACACGATACTAATTTCAAGAAGAAATGAAGTCAGATTATAGTTTTGTAATGCAGGTAAATGCAACAATGTGTACATGGAAAAGAATGCATAATTGAGTAAATCAAATATTTGGAAACTACAAGGCAGAACTACTCCTTGTAGTAAATTGGGCAGATGTAAACTGCACTCCCTGTTGTTTTCAGAATAGTTTACAACATATTTTAATGGGTCACGTTGTACATGTGAAAGGTCTCATCCAAAAAACAACAGATTCAACATTAGAAATTTAGTTTTATCATCATTATTTATCATAGTATTATCACCCATATTACATTATATTTTTTCCACTATATTCATGGCATCTACCATACTGTCCATCTAATGTTGTTCCTCACAGGATCTATACAAGAAAAAAAAAGACAGCATCTATGTACCTCTGGTAATAATTTGCCATTGAGTCTAATGACCCTAATGTTATGCTGCTGCAGGAATGCTGACATCCAGTTACAGCTGTCCACTTCATTACAGAAGATGATGGTGCGAATTCCCCTTCTGTCATTTCTCTTGGCCAACTCCAGAATATGAACTATTAGCAAAGAAATTATGGTACAATAAAAATGCAGTATTATAATACAGCTATCTTTCATTAATATTACATAAAAACTACGCATGTAATCCATAATTTGAATTGTATCAAACAGTGGGAAAAGATTGAAATGATATGACATAGTAAAGTTCATTTGTGAGGTTACTTACTGGTAAACTAGGGAGGTACTTATACAAACACTGATTCATTTATTTTCCACATAAAGGCAGGAAATTACATTTGCCCAGTTACCAAATAACAAATCAACAACAATTACAATACTGTATTAAAATTCAAAACTGAAAAATGTAAACTTTTCCATTAATATATAGCCACAAAAAAATACAAAAATTATCAGTAATCAGTATTCGTTTATTGTCATTTGTATACATTTACATTGAAAAAGCAATGCATGGGCCGACTCTGTAATATAACACAGTTTAACTATTCCCCGCATGGTATTTCAATTTCTTGGTTTGGGGGCTTGAATACATTTTAACATTCTTTAATCTAATCTGAGCCTCAATCGAAGTGAGCAACAGGGGCGGATCCAGAGATGTCCGAAAGGGAGGCCAAAAGTGGGGCTGATTGAAAGAAAACAGACCCCCTAGATGCCTGAAAATAAACTCTGAGGCGCACTTATATAGGGACACCATCAGAGTGACAGACCAATCACTAAGTATTTCAGGGCTGTCACATTAATTTAACCTATTGCTACAAGAGCTGTTACAATAGAGGTGGTAATTATGTTTAAAAATGTACATATCTTATGCACTGTACTTCCTGTAAAAATGTCCATACATCTACTATTCTCACTCTACTACTTCTTGTTGAATACGGCAGCTAACACTGTTCAAGTGAAGCAGACTGAGACAATAGCTTATCAGAGGATTCCAAGGGTACCGTTTTAACTCCTGGACTATTCCAATAGATTCCGAGTAGCCCTATCTAGTTACGCTCCTATTGCTCCCCCTACCAGCTCCCTATGCCAATACTCCTAGATACAGCACGGATATTGAAAGTGGATATGATGAGCAAACACGTACCTGATTTATCTTGACTTGGCATCCTGATGAATTTCTGATTCACGTGTGGCATAACACGATGCAACTGTGGAGTTGATATAACTGTTATTGATTTCTCCTGAAAGACGAAAACAAACAATCTATTCAATTGTAGGAGGCATACACCGTAAATACTTGAAAAATAATAATAAAAAAAGATAGAAAACTACATTCAAATTTAGGTCTAAGAGTGATACTTTTGGAAATCTAATTTTTCCATAGACATAAAATGTTGTACTGTGGTCAGAACCAGGTGGTCTAGATCCTTCATCTATAAAAATACCTCCATGGGCCCCTCTATTTCGGATTCCTGGATCCGTCACTGTATACACCACCTCATTTTGTATATCAAACTCAAGACAATGATGAGGTAGCATACTGTTTAACTTTAAACAGACATGAGCAAACATACAACATTATTATAAGATATTTCAGAAGTTAGGCACACACTAACATACACTGTTTGATTCAACAATTGCCTGTTGGGTCTTACAGGCAAAAGTAATAGTGTATGCCAAGACATTAAATAGAAAATTTGTTTGCACATATCTTACATCTGAAATGCAGACACAACCTAGGTAACAATTATTAATAGCTTAAAATTTACATTATAATATTTTTGTATATTCTTTGTAGTTCATAAAAAAAAACCAGATTTTATACTAAAATGGGTATATTGCCTATTTTGTAAAGAATATTTTATACTTCTTTACAAAATAAGCAATATCTACAATCACTGAAGTGTAATTATATTTTATAAAAGCAAAACTGAAGTGTAATTATATTTTATAAAAGAAAAAAAAAAAAAAAAAATGGATATCATGAGAATAGGTAATCTTACATAAATGATTTCACTAAGAATCTCTGCATAATGTTTTGGCATTGTAGCTCCAACCAACACCAACTGGGCTTCAGATGGTGGGTATTTGTGTGACCATTTCCCCAGGCATATCTACAAGCAAAAGTAATGAATCAGAAGAATTATAATAATGGCATGAGGACCTAGCAAGACTTTCCTAGTTACATAACTAGGACTGATGCGTTATATTGCTTTTAATTGATTTTACTTTTAAGCTTTATTTCCAACTTTTAGGTATTGACAGAGGTCAACTTTCAATGAATCTACGTGGATTAACCCTTGTAACTATACTACTGCTATCCTTGGTTCCACTGTTTTTCATGTTTTTTGTTCTGGTATTTTAATGAATCCACATTTTTCTCCTGTTTGAATAAGATTTTATCTCTGTTTTAAAATTTTTCTTGTTCCTGTATAATGACTGCATTTTATCTGTATGTATGTTTTTTGGAACCGAATAAATTCAAATCAAATAAAATCTACTGCAATGTGTAAATAATTTATTTATTTTTTATTTGGTATTTAAGCTTTGCTTTCCCTGGCCATTGGGTCCCCATTCTAAATTGTTGCTGCCATATTGCGCAGTAGCAGGCAACCTCACCGCGGACCCACTTATACACCTGGGTGGAGAGAATCAACGAGGTGAGAGCAGCTTAGCTCAGTCGTATAAACTGGTGGTAGCCACTGTGCGCTTAACTGTGGAGATCTCTTGGTCCCCAGTTCAATTCCCATTACTGCTCTCCTTGTATTTCAGCTGGAAGTTACAATAGCACACCGTCTTTCAGATGAGACGTTTAAGCCATTGGTCCCGTGTGCATTATTATTGAATGCAGTGCCCTCTTTGGAAAAGAGTAGGGAATTGTCTCCCGGTGTACTGCCCAATCACCACCAGAAGGACCCCCACTGGAAATAAGTCTTCCTCAGACTTTCGTGGGTTATCCTTAGTGTTTACACTAAAATAAATCCAATCCAAATCCGATAAAGTGCCTTGCTCAAGGACACAGATGGCATGCACAGCAAGGGATTTTGCGAAACCAAAGTGATTCATCATCAAAGAGCACATACTCACATTAACATCCTTGAAAATTTTGAGGATGTTGTAAGAGAAGCTGCTATCTAACATTGTATCAACCTCATCAATAACAACATGATGAATATGCTTCATTGAAACAAATCCTGCAAAAATTAACCCGTAACAATAGTAATGGTTGCAATTTATAGTTTTAAATAATTTTAAATTCAGTAATTTGATATATTTGCTGTGTACGCAGGAGAACCTGTGTAAACATGTATGCCCGGTAGTACAAGGTAACATTAAACAGTAAAATATCAATAGATCTACCACATGAGCTCTTTAGAAATTATTGAAAACTATAATAGGAACATAAAAGAATTTTTAGACATTGCTGGTTTTTATCAGAAATTGTCAGACAATTTAGCCACACTCACATTTATATTTATTTTAGACTGCCACCACTATGGGACAGAAGAATTGAGGGGTGTACTCTATTAGAATAGTAACCTAAAATACTCTTGAATTTGACCTCACACCATCAGGCTCTTATTGTATAGAATAAGTGATAGTGCCTAGAACATTGGTTATAGGGTCTAAAATTCTGAATTAAGTCATTTCAGCATTGACAGTGAAGCCTGGAACACTCTAGCTATCTATTTTTAAAGTTCATTTGTGATACTTGGGGTAGTTAAATTGTTTAATGTATAAGGTTATAGGTTTTGAAGAAAAACATTATATTTACACTGACCTTCTCGTAAACAGCTAAGTAGTGGTCCAGGGGTGGAGATGATGACATCAACAGGAGTCAGAAATGTGTGCTTCTTGGTTTTCTGATGGAAAAAATAAATCATAGATAAATTAATTATTTTCCATGAAAAATTAATGAAAACTGATACAAATATGAAACGACTGTGATATGTAGTACTTATTGTGGTGCTAAGGAAGTATGATACGCAAAATAAATTAAATTTTACATTTCCAACTTTTATTATTATTTCAACATATACAGAAATAAATTAAAAAACAAAGACAGAAATATTCAAATTATAATTGATATTGGTATTGAAAGAAATTTTAATAATATAGTTCCATCCATTGGTTAAATACCATTGATTTTGATCCTTCAAGATGGCGTATGGTTAATTGTTCATCAGTTGTCAAAAGTCTGGCTACTTGCTGTAAATAAACACAATGTGAAAGTTGGTTACAAAACTGCTTTATGCTCAGTAGTGTAGCTACGGGCAGTGCAAAGCACTGGGGAACAAGACTATTAGGCTATGATTATTGTCAAAAAAAGTGTCAGAAAGTTCAGATATTTAATTTTGGATTTAAATTAAAAAATAATACTGATTACCTCAACTTGAGTGGCTAGCTCTCTAGTTGGTACCAATATCATAGCTCTTGGTTCTTTTGGAAGAACTTGCAAGTCAAATGTCTCTCTCTCCTTAAAGAGCATATTCAAAACTGGAAGCAGGTAAGTCAGTGTCTTTCCACTACCTGTTTCTGCTGCAAATAGCACATTTTTGCCTTCCAGCAAGGAGGGTATTGTAGTGTACTGGAAGAGAAAGTACATTAATAAATAAATTCAACTGGATGGAAAGTACATTCTTTTGCTTTTATTATAGACTGATTAAATGATCCATACACCCATCAATTCACTCACCAACCCCCAACCAAAAGTGATTAAGTTCACTGTTTGGCATAGCCTTGGCACTTAAATAGCTAGAAGAACCATGATAATTTTATTTGACAAAAACATGTGAAATGAGAAAATACAGTCATGATGACATCACATCATGATCATATATAGGCACATCATGACTATATATTGAATACAACAGTTTTTTATCAGTGAAAATTTGATTATCTGTACAGAGCTTTGCCCAGAGGTAACAAAACTAGGAGGTGCACTTGCATGCGTTATTGGAGTGTCGTAGTTCTGTAGGACCGAAAATAACTTTGCGTCTAGACCAAGGTATAGGCATTTTAAATATTTCATTTTGTCTGTAAAACATAGCAGACAATGACTTTGTCTGACAGACATATCTGATCAATCAAACAAATCAGGTGGTGTTTTATATCTGTTACAGCATTTCAACATTTCTTTCAACTTTAGGATAAGGATTTGCTAAACAGCAAACTTAATCACTTTTCTAAGAATATATACTATACATAGATTAAGTCTTAGCTAATGACAGGTATGCTTTCTCGATTAAAGGCTTCTTTTACGAATGGAATGACCTGATCGAAGCACAGACTTCTACAGGAAATTTACTCATGAGACAAACATACACACAAGATGCTCTACATAGACTGTCTCATTATGAGGCTTAGGGAGTAGAGTATTTCGGTGGTCGTGAAATAAATTCATGTTGCCATGACAAGAATTGAACCCAGGACCCTGGAATGCAAAGGCAAGCATCAACAATCACTAACTCTACTCTGACAATGCTCCACTAACTTTTCATCAGTTATTTATAAGCACACATTCTATTTTAATATTCCATCATGTAATTTAAAAGTTTGGTTTGGAGGAGAAATAAATTCATCATCATTGTCATCAGCCTGTCAGGCCACTGCTGGCCGTTGGCCTCCTCAAACTACATTCTAGGTCTACTCTTTGCCAGATTTGCCCAGTTCACAACAAGCTCATTCTGAAAAAGATCACTCCATCTTTATTACTTAATAATTAAAAGAAATGCATTCTACTAACAACTCACTTGAATTTGAGTTGGAAAATCAATACGCATCCTTTGAAGTGCATCTTTGAGTGACTTGTGTAATGGCATTTCATCAAAAGTGATTTTTCTTTCGATACCATCAGTATCTGGCTGCTTACCCAGGTAAGAAGGATTCTAAAACATGATTAAAACCAATTCAATAAGTTAAAAAAAACAACAAAATGAGAAAGATAATTTTTATTTTCTCAGATGCCAGTTTTATTCTGTCATGAACAAAATAGTGGACTTGAGCCAAAAATCTCTTTTTCAAGAGAATAAAAAATCTCTTTTTCAAGATAATAATAATAATAATAATAGTTTTTAAATAATAAAAAATTATATAAAAAATAATTATTATTCAAATTGCGTCTTCATGATTAATACACAAAAGAAAAAATGTACATATTTGTTTACAGTTCAACAAATATATTTTAAAAAAGTTATTGACAAAACAAAACCACACTGATGTATGAGTAGTAAGCTTACACTTCTGTGTGCAAGTATGGTAAAGTAATCTCCCTTTGATTTTCTATGTTTCCAGCCATGAGATGCAAGTTTTGGTGGATTAAATTTATCATACTTCTGATTCATATAATGGTTAAACTCTTTCCTCTTTGCAGAGATTATTTCTTTTCCAGGCTTTGATGAAAAAACTCTTCCTCCCCATGTTAACTGCCCTCCTTCTTTCTTAACGTTTTCAATTTTCTTTGCAAGTTTCCGAGGTACACGTATAACTTCCAGGCCAGCGGATTCCTGAAACGTAAAGTTTAAAGACTTCTTTTTTTTCAAAAAGGCCAGTATGAGCTAATATTTGCTTTAAAACATTGAAAACAAATACAATAATTACATACAATAATTAAATTTAATGTTACATATTTTTGTTAATTGAATGTATGTGGAATACAAAGATTGGAGAGGTGAGATTAGGGAATAGAGAGGACAAGCTTAAATATCTGAAAGAGAGCATTTTTAAGAACAAGACTGTAGAAAATTCAAAGTATCTAAAACAGAAAGGAGCTCTAAAATGGGATGGGAAGGAACGAAGAATTTATATTGCTACAAAGAGAGAAAGATCAATTGGGAAATTGTGGATGACTGGTGTACTAGTGCTGCTGATGGGAAAATTTTTGAAAGAGTGCTAAGTAAGCAGATTTTCAGTCTAGACTCAATTATAGATGCCAAAGAGTGAGAATACAGTACTGTAATTTAAATGAAGTAGCATAAGAACTAAGCCTTCTGAGTTGTGCTACTAAAGTATAGGAGATTTATACTTTTCTATATGTTCAGAATTACACCGAACAAAGAAGTTATTCATCTAAGGCCCTGTTCAGACTATCAAATTTTATTTGAGAAAAAATGTGAAATGCCTAAATATAGTCATTAAGACATCACATTATGACCATATATAGGCACATCATGACAAGATATGGACATAAAACAGTTTTTTGTCAAATAAAATTTTAGAGTGTGGACAGAAATTTATTCTTTAATTGAAAATTTGAAAAAATAATCTTCCTTTCCAATTAACAGATGCATGAAATATACCATTAATAATTATGTAAGAAGGCTGACTGTCCAGTACCTCCTTGCACTATGTTCGCATAACACTTCTGTATTACAACACTTACCTATGTTTGTATGCTGTATATTAAATCACTTACCTCAGTGACTGCATTACTAATTGCTGCACTGCTATGTAACCTCATCTTTAGACATCTTCTACAAATCTTAAATGAATAATCAATGTTATAGGATACTCTAAAAAATAATAGATATCTACAAAACTGAGATACCAGTATATCTAGACAAAATTTCATGCACGTACGGTCAAAACTGGCAACGCTTGACGCTTTTAAAGTTTGAAACCCCTTTATTATTGTGTAGGGGGAACCCTGGGATCCAACTTAAAAAAAGGGCGATGAACATTTGTTGGAAATTATTTCTAGTTTACATGTACAAAATTTCCTATATGCCTTTTCAAAACTGGTGATGCTGGATGCTTTTAAAGCATGAAACCCCTGTTTTTTTGTCGGTGTAGGGGAACCCTGGGGACAAACTAACAAAAGGGTGATGAATGTTTGTTGGAAATCACCTCTAGTTTATGTATACAAAAATTCATGCACGTCCATTCAAACCTGGTGATGCTGGGTGCTTTTGAAGTTTATAAAGTTTTGGTAACAAGAACAACAATAACAATAACAACAGCAGTGTGGCTCTGTGTCAGCGCTTCGCAGGGACCAATAAGGGAGTATTCAGCTTTGTCTCATACCTCAGTAACTGAATGGTAATTGGAAGCTTTTATGTTTGAATTTTATAGTTAAACTATTAACAATTATTGGTTGGTATCAAAAAAATATATACGCAGCATAAATAAATAAATAAATAAATAAATCAATCAATTAATAAATCAACCAATCAATTAATAAGGTCTACAATCTTACTGTAACAGCATCAGACCTTGACAGCGTCATACAATGATTGTTATGTTTGATTAAATCATAGAGATCAGGCTTGCCTGGTTAAACAAAGAACATAAAAATACAAAAGGTGACCAAGTTATAGCTAAAGCTAACCACATGCTTGGCATGTCAACAACACAACCTAACAATTATTTTTCTTAACACAACTTAGGGGGCTGCAATCGCACCGTCTGCACCCCCCTATTGCCCCAGAAGTTTTTCTTTACGTTTAGGTTCAATGAAGAAAAAGAAAAAGTGCTATAGAAAAGAATAGATAAATAAAGGGAGATATATGAAATCGTCATGTAATGTTCATGTTTGTTTAGTGCAGGCACCTAATTCCTTTTAAAGATGTTTGTGGACTGTCTATATATTTCTCCATAAATATATATTTATATTTTTAAAACTTATTTAATATTTATCATTATTATTCCTTTCTCATTAATTTTGTTTCAACCCGTCTGATCACCTTGATGCAGAAAATGGTGTATGGTATGGGGTTATTAAAGGCTTACACCTACTAAAAGAAAAACCCATGAACTATTAAGTACTGTAGTATATTATTCCTACTACTAGGCCTAGGCAGCACTGGGCCAGGCTAGGCTTAGCCAGAAAGTTGGCCTATAATTTTTAGCACCACTAACTAGAGTCTAGGGCCTAGTATGTAGGCCTAGCTAGATTACCAGGCTAGCTAGGCCACAGCAAGCCTTTATAAATAGGCTATCACCCTCTAGCATAAAGTAGTACAGTACTGGCATTATTATTTCCGTAATTGTATCATATTTGTATCTTTTTGAGATGTGAATTACTTACATGTGGATAGAGTGAATACATTAATTTCGTTAATGAAGAGGAATAAAAACTTCGCACGTACTCGCTTATGGACGCAGCCATCTTGAAATTATTGTAGTCATGGTCATGTACTATAAACTACCTTTAGCTCAAAAATACATATTTTATTATATAAACAAAAAATACACAATCAAAAATATAAAATTTAACATTAAAACTTTTATCAAGTAAAATTTTTAAATGTAATTGTTTTTTTGTGTGTTTTTTAATTGTCCTTAATTAAATCTGTGTTTATAGTTGACAAACGTAGTCTGCTCACCGACCGAGAGGTCAGAGGCAGGAAATTGGAAATGTCGGGGATCAAACAGAAGTTTGGAGTGTTCCGTTCATAAAATTTTTAAAATGTCTAGCGACATTTTCAGACGGCTTCATCCGAATTTTCTCCCATATGTTAAAGCTGTACTGTCAAACGGGCATATAGGTGTGATTGGAGGCCCTGTTCGTTTTGCAGAACCTTTATCAGGGTAGGCCCTAACTTTTTAGTTAGGGTTAGGCCTAGGCTCGTTCATATTATAATGAGCAGTTTGACTATCACCAGTACCAACCCTGAGTGAGTGAGGGCTATGCGAATCCGGGCTAGGGTCTAGGCTAGGCCTAGAGAGGCCTATCTATACCGTCGCCTTCAGTCAGCGTATTGTCATACTCATCTTACGTTAAGAGATTAGTCATAAGATCAAGAATCTATTATTAAGGATAAAACTTTATTTAGTGTAAACTTTTTTGTAGATGAGGTGCAGTCAGGGGTGTGTTCGCATAATTCGTTCCTAATTTTCATGCACTTGTTTGTAGGCCCTGCATACATAGTCATTTTGCTCTAGATAGGCTACCTAATGTATGTCGTGGTTATTGAAGTAAAGCTTGGTTTTCATACAATCACTACACGCTATCGCTGACATCTTTCAGTGATGTTGATTGGTTCGTCGAATTGGGGAGCCTTCCCGATTGCATCGGCGACTGCTACACCATAACAGTACAACAGTTGCACTAAATACACTGGCGATTTTAAGAAAACCAGGTTTATTTCATTCTTTTAATTTCAGGTGCATATCAAGTAGACAGAAGGAAAATAATTGTGACAGGTTTAAAATTCATATTCCATATGCTGGGAGAAATATTTCATGTAAGTACATCTACAGAAAATATATTTAATATCATTTTTTATGAAGACATTGTTCAGACAGTGACAAATTTCGCCTAGGGACATTATCTTTTAATTTAATCTTTCAGAGTTCATGCAATTTACTATACTAGTGATACTTCTAGCTTATAATAAATCAGCTAACTGGATCAGTTAATTTTTGCAGGGCAAATAATCTTTAATAGTCAAAATGTTGACGAACCTCCGGATTTCATATTTGGACAAGATGATGAGGAATTTGTACCAGAGCTTGAAGAAATTAAGGTAATAATATTAATAATCTTTTTTTACCATAGTAGGGTTTGTAATTTTGAAAAGCTTGTTTTGTAAAATGCTGTGCAAGATCATTAAAATATAGTACATAACAAAAATCCTTACCTGTGTCTTAAAATATAAATGAAAGTTAGTGTTAAAAATAGGAAACTTATTTTTGCAATGACGTTTTAGAACTTGATTATCTCATGAATATAACTTTTTGAAATAATAAGCATACATACAAGCATTAAAGACATAAATTAGAAAACTATTCAAGTGAGCAGTTAACTTACATTTAGACAAATGTTTGATAAATATTACTATAAACAACAACATTTTCCTTAGTGTCTTGTGAACTGGAATCCTGGAGATGAAAATTCATTGTTGTACGTGTTGAGAGAGATCGTCTGTTTATATCGAGAACACCAGCAAACACTATTAGAAGTGAATCCACGGTTTCAATTTGAGTACACCTCATTGCTTGATACAAAAATATATGCCGACTTTGAAGTACATCAAGGTAGAAAGGTGCCTGGCGTGAGTACATTTGATCACTTTTAATGTTAACGAATGAATGAAATAAGCGCTAATTTTTTTTCTAGTAAAAATAAAATTTAGTAAAATTGTTTGTATTTTCTGGGCAGCTCCCTCTATTAGTTTATAATTTGTTTCAATTATTATTAATCAAAATTGCAAGGAAATGAAAATATGAAATTATGAAAAAAAACTCTTTTGATTGACTAGTGGATAGTTTCAATGATAATCTATTCATTCTCTACCTGCTGTATTGGCATTAATTTGCTAGCATGACAAGGAATGCTCCCCAGTGAGTGGAGGATGTCGCACTTCATGCTGGATTGCTAATTATGGAGACAATGACAATGTCTAGGGTAATAATCACAACATTTCCAGCGCCTTCTATCCCCTGGCAAAAGGCATGGTACACAGTAAATCCCTAATTATTTTTATTATTATTGCTGCTTTTGTAATTATCGTCATCATTATTATTGTTATTGTTATACCCTAACAATACTCTCCTCCCATTTAGTTCCTCCATCCTTTACTGTTAACTACTTTTTCTTTACCCATCAACCCATCCTCTGTTATCACCTACTCATCCTATCTATCATCCCATTCTCTGCTGCCACTTCTTACTCTACTTATTGTAACCACACACTTACTTGCCATGTTACCCTTTTTCTGTTTGTTAGTTTTTAAATCCATCAAGGACACAGAGAAAGAATGAAAAGCATACAATAGGTTAACATAGATGAATTTGGGATGACCCAATTAGTTTAGTATCCCTCCTGTCAGCTAGTCTAGTCGCCCTCTACCCACTCTCTGCATGAATCTGTCACTCTTTCTCTGGCTGTCATTCCTGCTGTCACATATTCCTGTCCAATCAATACACACACTCCTGTCACCTACTCTTCGTCTGGATGGAGGGCTTGAGACGATGTGGACTACTCATTCTTACAACTTACTCTCCTAAGGGTCCCTTCTAGTCTACAGTGGCAGGGGCTGTGAGATGTACCAGTACACCGGGGTAACCCCTTACTTGTCTCGAAAGATGTACTGGGTTCTTTTTAGTGCACACAAGTCAAATGTGTACTCTGGGCCTACGGTTTATAGTTCTTATCCATAGGTGAGAAACAACCCCAATATTATGGTGTAGGTTGCAACGCTCCTACCTTAACTGCTCGGCCATTCGACATGCATCTTAAGTTTCTACCCATCACTCCAATTCCCTTGTTTCCATTTAGCCAGCACTCTACACTTTACTTATTGACCATCTTGAGCTTGTTTTACCCTACATGTAGAATTCAATTTCCATGTGCCTACAATTTTTAATTTTTGTTGCATTTCAGGTGAGAGATGTACCTATCAATTTTCTAATTCGACTGCCAATAAATTTTCATGAATTACCTGAATTTATTATCAAGGTCAGATTTTATTATAGTAGTTTAAATTATATAACTTATTGTTGAAAGATTAAAAGAAATATAAAGGTGCAAAATAAACTATTAATAAAATAAACATTAACAAAGTAGTTATTTTGGTGTACTTTCCAACAGATGCACTGATTATGTTTAAATAACATAGAATAGACGTTACTCCGAACAATGAGAGGGATGCCATGATTCAACGTTTTAAACATATTAGGTCATCTTCATGCCAGTGTGCATCGTTTTTTGTAACCTTGATATTATCAGACTAATGTTGCCAGCCATATGGAACATTTTGTCCCTGTTCATACTTATTTTTGTAATAATTAAAATAAGGAATAACATAACATCATTGTTTGTTACACTTTTTATATTACAGGAAAATCCAGGCGAAGATGTTGCAATATTGTTGGTAAGCTATCAAAACCAGGCAGCAACCAAGATCTTACCACAACTTTATCTCTCACCAAGAATTGAACAGTAGGTTGAAATAATAAAATCTAAATCTATGTCATAGTCTCAGTTGCCATTAACAATTGGTAACACCACTCTTGTTTTCCCACATGTAAAGAATAACATGAAATGGGACTGGCTCTGGGTAAACCCACCATTTGTCACAATTTCTAATTTCTCCCAAGCATCCAAAACATTCGAGAATCAGAATTTTGAACATTTTCAGGTTTTTGGAATACATTGTATATAAAAGAAGATATTGAAGAGCATTTCTGCAAATCACTGAATCTAACTGAAAAGTATATTAAAATTATATTTTTAAATATTAATCTTAATAATAAACTATTGATTTTGGAATCTTTGAAAGCTGTTTTCTCAAAACCTACATGGCTGATATCCAATTAAATAAATATATATAACTTTGCTATACTCAACCAATTTCCATCAAATAAACCCTGTTTTAAGAAGAATTCATGTGGAATCTAAAAGCACAAAAAAAAAATCAATTTAGAATTTTTCCAACAAACAGCTGGTTTTTGCCAGAGCCGATCACAAGTATATATATAATTAAAGTTAAATAATGACGCTGAAGCGCAAAGTATGATATTGCCAATATTTGTTCGAAATTATATGATGTTTCAAACATACGGCAGGAGGTCATGTATAATTGAAGTTATCGCTTCATAAACCAATAAAAATTTTAATAGACTTTAATAGACTTTTTAGTGTTTTTCCCAGAATATATAGAATTTTCATTGTGAATATTAAAATTGCCCTAAGTGTATTTTTAAAAATTCAACAACATTTGTCACTTTTACATAATTAGGTTAATTACTTACAATTTAAACTCCTTTGCATAAGTTCAATAAAACCTGAAAATGACGTATTTTGCCTATTGTTTAATGTTTGCCACTTAACAAAAAGCGGACTTCTTCTGTTTCTGTTTAATATTTGTAATGGCTTTTGGTAACGGTATGACACACATTTAATTAGCATGTCATACATGTAGTTAATAAACCAAAAATAAAACAGAAATTTCACTTCAAAAACAAAAAAATACCCAGAAATTTCACTTCACCAATTTGGGATCTCTGCATGGTGTAACTAGGAGCGTTGTCTCTTCCCTTCCTGTACACTTTGGTATAATGGACAAAAATCTGAGTGCATGTGTCTGACTTAAATAAATTCATACTGCCCTCAGTGGTTCTTCATGATCTGATAGTGTGTGCCTCTTAAATATTTATTTTTATCTAATTATAGCGCCCTCGGAGGCTCGTCTTCATTAAGGATTCCTTCTTTCCCTGCTGATTCCTGTCTGCTGGATTACATACCACATGTTTGTGAACTTCTTCAGAATATGGTAATATAACACTTTTAAGCATTACTGTTTCATAATATATTATTAATTTCTACATGAGTGGGGCAGTAGTTTGGTGGTTGTCACTTCTCCCATTCCCAGGCGATTATCATTTAAATCATCGTTATTGTTATTATTGTATTCTGAAAAAAAAATATATTTTTGATTTTAGGTGTCTAAAGGTTAAAAAATTAAATGAGCATCTTTAAAATGTTTTTTTTCCCTTAGGTGGAACAAATTAGCAAAGGATATCGAAGACGGAAAGAGTATATTGCAGCATTTTTAAGTCACTATGGAAAGTAAGAACCAAATTTGAATATTTGTATTTTTATCTTATATACTGTAGTACTACAGTTGTACAGTTTGACTGTTTTATCATCATTTGTCATTATCCTCTTAAGCAACATCGTTATCATCATCATCTATTATCATCATCATTATCATGATTTTTCTTTTTATAACCAAGTTGTTTTCTTTTTTAGATCTGTTCTTGAATACGACATTGAAGGCTTCTACAAGATATCATTCTTATTTGAAAATTATGACTTCTTTTGTACAGTGCACAGTAAGTAACTCCTTATAAAATACTTAAGTTATTGTACAGAGTACAGAATAAATCTGTTAGTGCTTATATAGTACTATACAAATGAAATCGTACAGTACAGATGGACTGTATACAATACAAATGCAATATATTTTATAACATCTTTTCTTTTGGTTGTCAATTATTGCAATTATTTATTTTATTACACAACAATATTCTTAAACCTGTAGAACTGGTTGATTGATAATAAACCAAGCACAATGGTTTTAAACTCGTAGTTCTACAGAAGAAACTATTAAAATAATGGTTGTGCTTAATATAATATATCATTCTTTGTTGTTTTCATCATCTTTTGTGAGCAAAATTGTGAATGTCTAAAACAAGACATGCTTGGTTAAAAGCATTCATTAATATTTGACAAAGCAACACAGACAGGGGTGGCGAACACAGAGCTTTCTTACTCCAAGCCACATCACTTCTGATTTTTTGTGATTTAGTTGAGTTGCCAACATATTTCCCAAGAGAGCAGCCAGTAATTCACTTCCAATCAATTTACCATTTTGACGTCTATGGAAAACCCTTCAGCTCGGTCATCCGTAATTACCCCTACAGCCCCCGATGGACGGGCAATGAGATGGCTCAGCGAGTCGAGTAAGTGTGCATGCATTGGCATTAATAAGCATACATATAGTATTGTATAAATTTTATATTAATGAGCAAAGGCAATGCCATAGCCAGGATTTTCAAACAGTGCGAGACAATATCAGGGTGGACCCACTTTACGCGTAAATTCAGATAGAATAATGTGGACCCATTTTGCGCAAAATTATGAAAAATCTGGACCCATTTCCTTACAATTTTAGGCTAAGTATGTGAAATCTGGACCCATTGTTTAAAAAGTGGGTTCATTTTATGCATAAAATTGCATAATTTGGACCCGTTTTTAAAAATGTGGACCCATTCTTTGTGGACCCATTAGAAAAATTGTGTGGGACTGTCCCAACTGTTGGCTATGGCATTAGTACAGGTTATAGTATATAATTTTATTTAATAAAAAAAAATTATAATTTTTATATATAATTTATGAAATTGATGTTTGTAATTTGTATTTAGGTAAATTCAACGAAAAATAGTTTTGAAGAGGAAACTATGAGCCAAAGGCCCAATGCAAAAATTGCATGCCTCATCAAAAGACCAACAAATTACAGTTAAATTTAAATCACCCTCGAAATATACATAAAATCAATCAATCATACATCGTAGAATTCATTAAAATAAGAGGAAATTATCTGTTTAACCAACTCAGACCAAAACCAACTCGGCCCCAGGCGACACTTAAATAAGCCTTTGAAATGATGTGCAGTGTTGCATGAAAACTACAAGAAGCACAACCAGCAAGGTTGTCTCAAGTATCAAACCGTTCAATAAACTGAACGCTGATTGAACGATCTCGTGATTTAATTTATCATGTTATCAAGGTTAATCATGATGTATCATGATGCTCCATTAGATCACAATAGGGTGATAAAAGCTGAGCATGTTATTTGATTCTGGTAGGTTCACATAAAATGACTGGCTTGATCATGTATCTCTGAATCTGAACCTAGCTCTTGTCTATACTAGAAACTGACTAGGCGTATATAATTGACAGCCTTTTGTATAAAATATCATGTACCTGCGACTAACAGTAGCTTAGTTCACATCGAACATCATGATCTTGAGCAAACCATTCACATCAAAAATTGAGCTTGGTCAAACCATGGAGGTATAAAATATTTTATACCTCCATGGTCAAACATGTTGATTAGCCTTCTGACTGATTGGCCTTGGTGGTTTAGCACCTCGAAAGCTGATTGGTTGAATTCGAGCTCATAGAAGAACATCATGATGTTAGCCCAGATCATGATAACTTAACATGATCTTGGAGATCTTAGCTTGAGCTGGTTCACATCGAACATCATGCTGGTTCGATGTAACCAGGCTAGTCTACTGTATGTTTTGTTTATAATATTGGCCGTAATCGACTGGTCGTTCTTCGTTAAACCACGCCCACCGGTGCAGTGGTAAAATCCTACTTAACAAAGACGACCAGAAAACTTGTAAATACTCGACAAAACGAAATGGCTGCATAGTTACCGCGATACACGCTGCGTAATCAAGATTGCTTTGGCTTGTGGCAGTATGGGTTTCTCGTAAAAAATGTTTTCATCTAGTCTTAGAATTCCGTTGTCCTACAATTATTTTTTGACTTTTTCTGAAATTTAATCTAAAATTATATTAACACAAATGTTAATGTTAATGTTATTACTTAACGCTGATTAACGCACTCTGGTTACGTTAATTTTCGTTGTCAACACAGTCTATTTTACGAATCAGTCAAATGAAAATAATACTCAATGAAAATTTGTAGTCGACGAAATGAACCAGTCGAATAAGCCCTATGTTATATAAACACAGGCAGCATGTTGCCTTATTATAATATGGTATGAATGGGGATACTTTATAATGTTGTTCTGCAGTTGTTAATAACATAGTTTAAGCTGTTAAAATTTGTAAATAAATTACATGAATACCAATTTTATTCTGTGTACTACAAAATTAAAAATGGATATCGAGTCTCTTGTTTTTTTTTTTAGTTTATTGTAAAATATGCATTTTCATATTCATTATCCTAGCTATAAATATATATATATTTTGCCGGTACCATATAGTTTGGTCATAGTCCATATCTAATTTCTGACATTATTTTACATAATTATACACAACATACAAAAATAATTGAAATACACCCTGTAATTTTGTTCTACCTATATGAGTTATATACTAGATCTTCATAATCACTACTAAACCACCATTGTAACCCTATTAAATTCCACCTTCACCATTGACCTGTACCATTTTAAGTTTCAGAAAACAGACCACAAAATACCCATGAGCCATTCGAGTTAATGGTATTTAACCACACATCATTTGTCTCCAAGACCATTTATACTCTATTCAATTCACTTTATTTTGATCTGCCTCTCTTTGTAATTCCCTCCATAAACAAATTGCTGAATCACCCTCATTGCTATTTTTTTAATGCCATCAACATCACCACTAAAAAGAACCATTGTAAAGACTATTAAATTCCACCTTCACCATTGACCAAGCATGAACCACATCAACATCACCATTAAAAAGAACCATTGTAAAGACTATTAAATTCCACCTTCACCATTGACCAAGCATGAACCACATCAACATCACAGTTAAAAAGAACCATTGTAAAGACTATTAAATTCCACCTTCACCATTGACCAAGCATGAACCACATCAACATCACCATTAAAAAGAACCACTGTAAAGACTATTAAATTCCATCTTCACCATTGACCAAGCATGAACCACATCAACATCACCATTAAAAAGAACCACTGTAAAGACTATTAAATTCCACCTTCACCATTGACCAAGCATGAACCACATCAACATCACCATTAAAAAGAACCACTGTAAAGACTATTAAATTCCACCTTCACCATTGACCAAGCATGACTACTGTACCAAACTAACAAATCTTTTTTTTACATTATTGTGGCCCTAAGTATTTTTGGGGGTTTTGATGACGTCTTTGTCTGTACGAGGCTTACATAAAACTGCGAGTTCGTATAACTAAGGTACGTAAAAATGAGGTTCTACTGCATTGCTGAATCACCCTTATTGCTATTTTCTAGACCTTGCTTAAAAAGCACCTCTTTTAACAACATCTCTAAAACCTGCACAGTGCCTTTGATTTTTAAGTCTGGTTCAGTGATGTCAACACTTTATAAATACCTTATTTGATATACAATAATTTAAGAAATTTACTTAAATAACTGCTGTACATTTTTGCTAATATCCTCAAATTGTTGATCTGGAAGGGAGACTCCCTTAAGAATTTGTATAGCAGTTTCTTCTGTTAATGTTTTGTAGTCTTCCTCACCTGAAAATGTAAAAAAAAAAAAAAAAACCTGAATACTTTCATTCAAGTGGAAACAAAAATACATAACAAAATAGTGTGATTTAAACATCACAAATATTCTCCCAATGACATGGGTTGTCATAATTTGAAATGAAAATTTCCGAGAACCGGGCAACTACCACTGGGGACTTGTAGCAGTTAGCCTAGGCCTGCAGTGTCTGTCGTTGAGACAAAAGAAGATACTGTATGTGTCTGGAAAAAAGAAATTTGCTGGCTGCCTGGACTGGATGTGCCGAGCGAGAAGTTGAGATGTTGGTGGCGCTGTTTCAAAATAGACCCAATAAATTGGTGTATAGAACCTTAGGCTCAACAATGCAAGCTGAAGGCATCAAAGCCGCTTCACAGCCCATCAACCAACCCAGTCAATGCAAAGAATAAATGAACGTTATTTGACTGTTACAAGAAAAGCTAGTTTAATACTAACAATGTCTGACTTCTATAGAGCAAAATGCCTGAGCTTCAATGTGCTTTACTTAAACAAGATAACATTTGAAATATTTTTTTTAGCTTATCAGAGCTGGCTATGACCATGGAGGTATTATTGAGATCACTCGGCAACATATCCACTTTGACGCGACAAAGCAATGTGTTCACTGCCTTTGGATCACGCAGTGGCGTGTATCTTTTTAATAACATAACAGGCTTTTATACGCTTCAACACAGCAGATGTGTGATAAACCATTTGATGTTAACTCATTAAATATCTTCACAATTAACAATGTTCCCCTGATTGGATTTTTTTACCTTTTAGTATGTTATTATGTGTATATTTCAGGAACAGATTCCGCAAAATATTTCTATTGCAATTAGTTTTGTGTTCCTTATAATTTTGTCTAAAGATTGACTGGTTTGAATATAAAGCTGGGTCAGCGTAAAACTGAAAATTACTCTGGTTTTGGATTGAATTTTGGTAGTCCAAATTATGGAAATAAAAGTTGAAATATACCATATTTCTAAAGCTCATGTAAATATATCATTTAATTCGAAACTCTTTTTTTGTAGAAAATATCAATATGTTTGGTATTTTTTTAAAAGATAAAGTATTAGCTTTAAAGTGGAAACAACTGCACATCTATAGCGATTAACTGTAAGCAGTGTGCATAGGGAAAACAAGGTGCTCTCTACTTCGCCATGTTCTATTTCTTGGCAAACTAAGCCCATTGAGCATTTGGTGGCGGGAACACATTAGACTTCTAAGGCATTGCATAAATGAACTTCACGCGCTGCTGCAGCTTTGACCTTGGCCCATTTGCATAGAGCTGCGTGCAAGGAGCTTTTTTAAGTGATCTCCTTCTCAATAATACCTCCATGCTATAACTTAATTATTCAATACTGATTTCTGAGAATTTCAGAACATGTTCCAGATGTGAACTTACTTTTTACTGGTAGGTGCCCTGCTAATTCACATACTGCTGGATTAAATGACGTGAAGATTTTGGCTCCTGAAAATAAAGAAAAGGCATTATTAAACTAGTGAGACTATTGTTATACCTTCTTTCACAAACTCAATCATTCTCTATTGATATTTTAATATAAAAATATACAAAAGAAAACATTTACTACTACTACTACTTTTGGTAGAATCATTTTCACAAAAAGAAAAAGAATATTTTATTGTTGATGATGATAAATAAATGAATAAATGAAATACTCAGCTCCCCTGGGGAGAATTCCATAACGTTGCAGCTATATTTTGTGTTTGAAACTACCAGGTAGCCCTGGAGAGAGACAACCATAGGTAAAGTGCCTTGCCTAAGGACAAGTGAAATGCACAGCGAGGGATTGAACCTCTGACCTCAAGGTTAAGAAGTAGAACCGCAAACACTGTGCCAAACAACTCCTTACACAAAGTGTATATACCACTCCTACATAGTACAGGAGAAAATACTTACCAAATGAGGAAATCCTGGGCCATATATAGGCTCGTATAGTCCTTTCTCCTGGCCTTTTATCAAGACATTCACCTCGTGTTAAGAACAAGTTGTGAGCTATGTTGTTTTTATGCATGTACGAAGTAACTTTGTGTATATCACTAAGTAAAGAAAAAGAAAGATCTCAATCTAGTTATCTAAGTGTTAAAATAGTTACATTTTGCTTACAATACAAGTGCAGACCTCTCTCAGGCGAAAACTTTTTTTATACTTGTTACGTGATCTTATTTTTTTAAAGATAGTCAGAGAAGGAAAAAAATAAATATAAAATTCTGTTTTCTTATTTTGCAAATATATTTGCCAAAAACCTCCAGATGGAGGAGGAAGTAATCCTAACATTTTTTATTTGTGAATGTAATCAGTGTAGTAATGGTTAATTGATTTAAATTTATATAATTCGGAAGAAATTTACATATCTTATTTTTGGAGATTTGAAGGCAGCAGCGGGCGTTATAAAAATAAATAACCAAAGGTCGTGAGTTTGAATCGCGTCTTGTATTCAATGGTTAATTTTTTTTTAAAGACATTTTAATTTTGTACATATTATTTAATCTAATTATTTGAAAAACTCTGTCTTATGAGGAGCTCTAGAAGTACTTGGCTGATTGATTAATTAATTAATCAATTTTTTTTTATGAAGTGCACCACCAAAACCAAGGACTGTACATACTGCCATTACCACTAACAGGCCACGTCGTATAGATGGCGTGGTCGGTTGACGACGTGTTCTATTGAACCAAAGGTCGTAAGTTCGAATCGCATCTTGGCACTCAAATCATTTTTTAACATTTTAAGACATTTTAATTTTATACAAATGAATATTCTAGTTATTTAGAAATTTCAATCTTATTAGCTCTTTTTTTTGTCGAAAAGCTCTCAAATACCTTAGAATGTTCATTTATGCAAAAAAAAAAAAAAGGCACGATTCCAACTCACAACCTTTAATGCCATTTATACGACATGTCCTGTTAGTGGTGGTAATTAATGGCAATTACAATATAAACCAGTGCCGAAAACCCAATATAATATTAATAACTTACACCAATGTATACAGTATTTAAGCATGGAGGATATTTCCTCCATGATTTAAGCATGTGTTAATATACTCTACTGCCTCTATTATACTGCCCTCATCAGAGCTTTTGAGATTACTTGTTTTACTCCATCATATGCCTAGATGAACCACAAATTGAATTACTGTACATGATATTATCTATTGCACATGTAGTATAATATACAAATATTGACTGCTCATGAGGGGAATGATGAAATATATTGCCCTGAGGTGATGTGGAGATCATCACGAGAGCAGAAGGCCCGACGGAAGGTAGGCTACGATCTCCACATCACCGTGAGGCAATACATTTCACCGTTCCCTAGATAGGGCAGTCAATATTTGTTTTACATTATACCTCATACATAGATTCTACGAAGCCTAAAAAAGTATTTACTTCCTAGCCTAGATTAGAGGCCTATTAATTAGGGCCTATGTGATCAAAGAGTGTCTAGTTCTTCTTTGCGCATTTCCTCAATTTCAACCCATCGTCTTGCAATGTTTGTCGACTATTGACAAGATATATTTAATTTGTCGTTTGGTGCTTTTGCTATTGGCTTCATCAAGAAGTATAGGTCTAGGCTAGTCCTTCTTCATCCAGGAGCTCGAACCGACAGCCTCCATATTGTTTATCGTCTACTCGCTGATCCGTGGCACGGTCAAGGGTCAATCTCTTTCGTCGTTGAGGTCGCAGTCCCCTCTACCATCAGCGCGAAAAAAATTAATATTTTTCAGAGGTATAGTACTTTTCCGGGAATAGTACTTTCTATTGCCCACTTTTTAACCAATTAGATGCCTAGAATCTATGTATGATGTATATTTATGCAATGAAATAACTAAAATTATATAATAACAGATTTTAGACAAGTGGCAGTTGCTGATAATTTTCAAATTCTCTCCAAACTATCACATAAATCAGGAAATGAGTCCTTTTAATTTAGATATAAATATGTCAATGTTTGCTAATATTGTACTACAGAATGCTTAAAATTTAGGCGTAGGTAGAAAAGCTTTTTCTGTCTAGGCCATAGCCTTTATTACTTGTTGAATGTTTGGACCTATATACCTAGTGTGTCTTTGCGGTATGTCAAACATAATAGTACCGGGTTATTTCCAATTATAGTACACTCCATAGTCCCAAAAATATCAATGCAATATTGTTTCATTATGTGTAAGGTAATTTAAAAAATATTCAAATGTAGCATCACCTGGTCAAACTCTGAACATCTGAGCCATGGAGTTGAAGCACAAATGCTCGGACTGGCCAGTCTGTTGTTTCGTATAAAGTACCTGTAAGTTTTCCGCATTCCTAGTAAAGCAGAATTAACTTCAAAACATGATACAGGTTAACATAAGGCTCATAAATAAATTCATGTATCGATAAATTCAAAGGTAGGGTCAATCTATGTCTGTAAAATAGAACATATGACTTTTTCTAATTGAAATAATGAGAACTGATTTTTATATAGTTTTAAAAAATGCGTAAAAAATTTGATGCAAAAAGAAAACGGGTGGCAAGGATATTGCTGAGAGTAACATGGAGAGTTTTAGCAATTGCGCTATAGAGCCCAGCACTGTTATAACCGGAGAAATTTCAATCTATGTGTGTATTTTCAACAATAAATTTACCTAAGTTTTATAGGTTTAGAGCAAAGATTGTTTTCATGGAAATTTTGTGCTGCACCTAACCTACAGCAAAAAGTACCAATGCAAACAATATTGACTACTGATGATTAGTGAAACAATAAAAATTACTGAGTTCAAGTGACAGATATTTTTCCCATGATAAAATTTGTTCACTTGACAGGCCATGAACTCATGTATTGTTATTGTTTTATTGACTGCATCATCAATATCAATAAAACAATAAGAATATCCGAGTTCAACTCCAGTCAAGTGACAGAAAATTATCTTGTAAATAACCAATTCCAATAACTACTGTAAGTGTCATATCAAGACTTAAGCCCTGCACTCACTGTACCTGACATACGCAATTCTATGAAGAACGCAATGCCACGACGCGTGCAACAGATCATTTTTTCGTTTAGAATGCCAAAGGGAAGCGAGTTGGATTTATCGACTGACGGTCATATGACGTAGTGAGTGCCGGCTTTAGATTATGCAGACCATTGATCAGTGGCGTATATAGAAGTCTTGAAATGGGGGATGATGGGGGAGGGGGGCTCTATGTTCAGTTGAGGGTTGATAATTCACAAAATAAGGTGATTTTAGGTGATTTTTAACTACTTGATCGTGATTTTTTTGGGGGGGACCCACCATAGATACGCCACTGACCATGATGTGTATGTACAGTACAGTATGTCTTGTGAAAAGGATTGTCACTTTACTGAGTACAAGTGGTCTTCTGATTAAAGACCTCCAAACTACAGACCGCCTCCAATTTAAGATTACCTTCCTGTGGTCCCAAATTGACAATTGTCTTATCTCTATTATTTTAATCACAAATCAAAGCTGCTCAAGACTGTGGAAATCCTGGTTCTAAAAGTTGTCTTAATTGGAGAGAGATCTATCAAATTTCGGCTTTCCTTACCTCATGTGAATAGTACATTTAAAAAAAAATATAAAATAAATTCATATAAGTTGAGAGTTAAAAAGTTAACTTACTGCAATCTCAGTGTAGAGGTCAAATTCTAGGTAATATGCATGAAAATGTAAATGGTTGACTGATGCAAAGGCACACAAGCTGTTCCACCCTAGACGAAAGCTCCTGCAACAGAAAACATATAAATTGAGAAACATGAATAAGTTTTATAATTTTCATTTTTTTTTTTTTGCGGTAGGCTTCCCTATTATAGAAATGTATGTTATTTGCACCCTTGTGTAGAACTAATCAATGGAAAGTTCCACCACTACTACTATCATAATTGTAACGGCAAAATCGAAATTATGTCCTACATAATCTATCTATGTATCTATATTTATATGTCATATTTTACAACTATTTTACAGTTTTACTGTTTGATTTCATCTCATGCTGCACTCTGATTTTATTGTTTGAATAAAATATATCTGAATATATTTAGGTATATTGTTTGAATAAAATATACCTGAATATATTCCACTGTTATTGACAGCAGTATTGAATAAAATTTGGTTTTGCAATGCATTTATTGACCTTTTATTCATTTCAATAGTTTGATTGTTTTGCGCAGAGAACTTTTAATTATTGCAGCCTTCTAACTTTTAATGTTTTTTTTATTTGTGTGATGTAGAATAAATACCCTGAATAATTACAAATAACAAAAAATTTAATATGTCAAGATATTTAGCAAACAAGAATTATTAGGAAATTGCTGGAAGTTACTTTCTGTGCAGGGTCAACAACCCAATGAAATTCAACATTTGAATTGCTCACAATATTTCAAATATTTAATTTAAATTGTAAATTAGAACAAACATCAGCTCTGGCAAAACCAACCATATGTTCCAACAATTTAAAATTGAGTTTTTGGTATTTTTAGATTCTGCATGACGCCTTCTTTAAAACAGTGCTTTAATAAGCAATATTTGATGGAGATTGGTTGAGTATTAGCAAAGTTATAAATATTTCATTCATTGCATATCAGCCATTAAATTTTTCAACTCTATTTTTGACATATCTTTATTCAAAAAAAAAAAAAAAAGACGTACAGCCTGTGTAATCTTTTCTAAGAATGCAATGTGCTTTCATGCTTTTGTATTTTTGCAGCTGGTCCTATTTTAGAAAGAAACCACTGAAACATTTCGCATTCTGTTTCCATGCCATTTGTTCCATATTTTGTATAAATTTTTCTGAATAATCAGCCATCCTATCTTTATTTTCATGGTATCCAACGAATAAAAAATGTGTTGATATCATTCAGTTTCAGTTTATTCATTTTCATCATCATCATTATCATCACCATGATTATCATTCATTTATGCACACCAGGGTTGTTTTATCCTGATCGGCCCCACTTTCGAACATCTCTGGATCCACCCCGATATTCAAACAAACTTTTTTCTTACAGAAAAACAAATTATTAACAATTATGAAAAGATAATCTTCATGTGAATGATCAAAATTGTTGTCTTCTTTTACCATTCCTGGTTAAACTTTTGGAAGAAAAGCAACATTAAAAAACAACAAATAGATAAAATAAATTTGTATCTTACTTTGTGGAACTGATCAGTATCATTTCAAGTGCTAGCTGTATACTTAATTCATTCAGTACCTATATGAGAAAAAAGTTAGTATACAATTATGATACTAAATCTTATGAGTTAATAATAATAATAATAATAATTTATAAAGCGCCAATATCACTAAATCGAAGTAAAAATCAATGGGTGCTGTGCATGTTCAGATCTTCAGTAACTGAAGGTGAGTCGGTAATATGTTTTGGGAGGGAGTTCCAAAGTGTGGCAGCTGAAAATAAAAATGATCTGTGGCCGTAGGTTTTGGTGTTAACTTCTGGAACAATACGCAAATTAAGGTCAGAAGAACAGAGGAAGGATAAGGAGACATATTTAGGAACGAGTTCGAGTAGGTAAGTGGGCTGTTGGAGTCGCAGTGCTCCATCCCATTTATGACTGGTCTACTAAATCCTCTCAAATAAACTATTATAGGTTGGCCAACAGTAATCTGAAAACAGCACTGCAGTACACCCATCAGAATGCATAGTAGCTCTTATCTATAAAAATAGTGATGATCAACATAAGATATAATATTAACAATAATATCAATTTTTTAAAAACTCACCTGCGCATAACAGCTGTTCACATTGGGTACTAACAGGACATTGCAGTATTCTAACGGACTGATGTTGATGACTACAAGATGAGGGTTCTTTGATTCACCTTCTTTTGTTTTGTTTATATCTCCATCTATGAAATGGTTGTTGACTGGTTTCATTTCAAACAGTATCTAAACAAAAAGATTATAATTTTGTTCAATATTATATATTTGGTCAAAAATAATTTTGAAGAAAATATGTTTTCATGTTTCAATGTTTTCATAATTGATCAGATTAACAGGTATTGCAAAATACACCTGAAATGAAGCTGGCTTACATTGTGGAAACAGTAAAAACTACTTTCAACCTAGTTTTTATTTACCCAGTGAATTTCTTCAGGTGACTGACTCTCCATATTAATTTAGCGTATATACTATAATTTCCATAGTGCTTATTTTTACATTCAAAAAGGTCTAAAACCCTAATTTGGTTAAATATGACTTGGTATTGTATGTAATCAGAAATTTCCTTAATTATGACCCAAAGTTAGAATTTGGACAACATGCATGCTATCATTCTGGTTTTTGTTTTTTTTAATTCAACAACAGCATTTAAAATTCACATAATATGGCAGCACTGAGATACATCTGCATCTCGAGCTTAATTACATTTCATGATTACATAAAAAGACAATGGAAAAAAAAAAAATCAAAGCAGCTAAACTTGGATCAAATACTAATTAAATATTTGAATATTTTTTCCAATTAGACCATTATAGTTACACAATGGGATATTAAAATGAGTAATTAGCATAATAGTGGAAAAATTTTAGACTGTAGTACAGAAAAGCCATAAAAATTTACTCATAACTTTGGTATTAATATTAGCAAAGATCTTATAAACACAAAAGATAGCGTTTTCCGCGATTTACGCGTGCAAATTCTGTAATAAGGCATGAATGGCGCCCTCTTGCTAAATTGGAAACTTTTGACCCTTGACCGCTCTGACCATACCGTACACCGCACGTCTTTACCTTGGGTGTATCAATCCTGTGAACAGCAGAACAGGAACTATCTCAGATCCATGGCAATAGATAGGACGCCCTCTTCCAAAACTGATTACTTTTTCTCTTTGGTATAATAGCGCATGAATGGCACCCTCTTGACCGACACTTCTATTTGTTACGCGTAAATCGCGGAGAACGCTATCTTGTGTTTATAAGATCTTTGATATTAAGTCAATTGATATTAATATTATTATTAAATCAATTGATATGATCCACCATTGTAAAGCATATGTGGCAAAGACAAGCCAAACCAGTCACTCGTCGCAAAAATCGATTTTGAGTTATTAATACAATGTTAGAGAGTAAAATAATAGCTATGAAATGGTAAAAAAATCATTTAAATCGGACATTTCCTTATGAAGTTACAAGCGTTTAAACATACAGCTGTTTAAAGAACAATATATGAGAAATCAGCCTTCAAAGTTTATGATTTCAGGCATTTCTCATGCAGAAACTATCATCAAATCCTTAAAAAGTGTTGTTTTAACATTGAAAATGGGGAAAATAACAGCATAGAATGATGTATAGCTATGTAAAGATTAGTTTAGTGCAATAAAATAGATTTTTAAAAATTTGACATTCCAGCATGTTTTGGCCATTTTCTCTGAAACAAGATTTGCGACGAGTGACTGGTTTGGCTTGTCTTTGCCACATATAATGTTGGGAATATGATTATCAGACACCCTCCAAATAGAGATCACTTTAATACCCTATTCAGACTAGACTTTGCATTGCGACCGGTTGCGATGTAATCGGTGGTAAACAGTTGTAATCCAAATTGTTCGCAACCATTCACCTTTTGACTTTGATACTTTACGTCACTAGCAACGATATAGTTCGTCCTGTTTTGTTTGACCTCAGCCAATCAGTGCCTGTGGAATCCGTTGCGATCGGATTCCGTGGTAATCGGGAGTAATAAAGATTGTAGCACCCAATCGCAACGGGTAACAATTGTGAAATCGATTACTTATCGTCTACTATTGGTGAGCTTTCAGACACGATTTTACTTTGCAATTAGGTGTCGCAATTGCTACAACCGATTGCAATGCGAAGGTAGTCTGAATGGGATATTATTCCGAAACCCCTTTAATTCAAGACCCTTTTTTTTTTAAAGAATCAAATAACAATCTACAATCTTGAATACAAAGCCAACCCAAAGTAGAGACCGAACCCAGAGAGACAACCCTAAATGTTCAGGTTTTAAAATGGTCTCAAATTAGAGAGCGAACTGTATTTCAAAAAGTCAATTTTAGGTTTACTTTGGCCATGGATGTATGCATGGATGCCAAATATGGATCACAAAGAAAGGTGCAAGGACATACCCTAATAATTTTCATTGTAGCTTTACCCCTACAAAGCAATTAGCAGGCCTTGTTACTATTTATAATTAACGATTTGTATACTATACCTCATGTTTTTTAATCTTGGTAAAGTTGAAGCGGTCATGATTGAATGGTTGATCAATGCTAGATATAGCCTCAGCTTTCCTTCTGTCTGTTGCTCGCTTCGTGTTTAACTGTTGACAAATGGTTTACAGAATTATAATTTTTCAATAATTTTCAAATACATTTATTGGTGATGATTGGGAGGTCGGCAACTCCCCCCCCCCCACCCTCACTCTTTATTCCGCCACTGGATATAATATGATATGTCCTACAGTCAATTTCAGACACACATTATGCTGTTGCCCTTGTGGGGCTGAGAAAAGAAAATTATTATTATTATGGCACGTCTAGATGGCCGGAAATGGCACTCATGGACTTAAAATTGTGTATATAATTTTCTTTTTATCTCCATTTAAAAATTTTTTTTTTTTGACAAATTTGGTTGGGTCCTGGGCCGAGAGGGGGGGCCCCGTCGGACCGACTAGGCCCCCCTCTCTTTAATCGTTATAATACGATATATGCCCTACAGTCGATTTCAGAGACACATTATGGTGTTATTTATCAACAAGGTCCTTTTTGGTCAGGGTGCTAGTTTAAAGAACCTATGGGTAGGGCCCCTTGGGGGCCCCTAGAATTCGGGGGCCCTGCAGACTGCATAGGCGTTACGTCACTGCATGACAGAGAAAATTCGATCGGCTTCTTTTGGTATTACAAATACTGTATGTACTTTTGCAAAAAAAAGCTAAACCAGCTATAGGCTATAGGCAATAACAGACTTTAGATGGTCCTAACGCTTAGTCGGCTACAATAGTGATGTCGCTACTAGTTTATGATCATAGACCATTTACCATCTTATATTTTAAAGCCTACTCAGAGGCATAAAATAGACCTAGATCATCAAAGACTGAGAATCGAACGACGAATATTCCGCAAGCTCAGCATCTGAAAAAACCGGTCTACTGTATGTTTATTTACATTAATTTTGATACATGCGCATATGTTGAGCAAGTGTGACGAATGTGTAACAGCGCCCTCAATCTTATATTACCAGGGAGTGCTTGTTTGTGTTTCAATACTCAAAGCGGTCTAGGCGAACACCGTTTTATAGTAATAAAGCCAATTTCATTCGAGGAGTCAATACTACCAGTTAAAACTGTTTTATAGCAATCCGCCCCAGACTTTTGGTTGGCCAGGGACAAGCATCACAACATAATTTTTTTTCCACTCAGGTGAGAAATGTACCTTTAAAGCAGGTAATATTACTCAGGTGAGGAAATGTTAGTATAAAGGAAACACACTCACCTGGGCAACAAACTTGTATTTGCCCGCAAGAATCTTGGTCTGAATATGATCGAGAGTGTAACGAAAGCATCCTGCCTCCATTGCAGCATCCCACTCAGAACGCAACATCTTGTCAAACTAAATACAAAATTAACAGTAAAATTTCTCTTTAAATAATTAAAGAAAAATTATGAACTGAGGTGGGAAAATTTGAGGAAATACTGTAGTACCTACGAATGACAAGAAATGACTCTTATACAGTAAAATTAATCATCATCATCACATGACCAATTATAATCTTCTATCAGCAATTTTTTGGCAACCAGATATCTAATTAATATGTGTGATGTATCATAGAAAATAAAAATTAAAACATTTTCATTGATGTAAACTTTACTTTAACTACTTTAAAGTCGTGAAACCACACCCACCTCAGCCCCAACCAAAAATTTGAGGAAATAGTACGTCCTCATGCTGGCCAGAAATGACACTCTTATATAGTAGAAGTCATCATCATAACATCACCATGATCTCTATTCAGCGATTTTTGGATACCACAGAGATAACTAATCTCTGTATTGTACCATAGACAATGAAATTTAATTGTCTTTTTGATGTACCAGTATTTACTTCACTTTAGCTACTGTATTTCATGTGCCGAAAATCTTTACTAATACTTCTCAAATTATAAAAAAAACATGCACACTCAAGTCGTGTATATTAGATAAATCAGATGTTTAGTTATACTGGTATCTTGCTATAGCATAAGATGTACAGTAACTGTACTCAGGCTGTACAGCACTCTTTCGTTAAAACCTGGGTCATTTATGCGGTTCATTTTAACAACTTTGACACTGCAGTTGAAAAGGTGGGGAGACCAAAACCCCTTAAAAATTCATGGGGGACTTGTTCCCCTGTCCACCAAGATCTGCGCCCATTAATCAATGTATGGGTTTGTTGTACAAACAGTACTGTTACCGTGCTCAGAGTACATTCATCCTTCTCTGACCAAGATGTTTGTCCCGATGTGACACTCTCAACTGAGTATTTGAATTCCATTATTCTGAAACTAAAATTACATGGACAATCAAAAACAAAGAATGGATCAGGTGCGATCCATTGACTCCTAACAGTACTATAGGCCTACTTTACTCTGTCAACCTCTGTCCTAAAGAGAGGCCTACCTAGGCCTAGCTGTGAAGGACTGTGATGTGTGTAGGCCTAGGCTAGCTACTAGGCCTACCTAGTAGTCTAGTAGTTAGTAGGCCTAGGCTCAGTACGGCCAAGACTAGGCCTACCGGGATAACCTTTAAACTAGAGTCCAGAGCATAGGCCTAGCTATACTATACTGATACAGTACTTGCAATTAAACTTCCTCTCTTCCTACTTGTGGCCGCTTTGAAATCAGTTATCTAAAAACATAAACATCAAATAAAAATAAACCGATAAAACGAACACCGGTGGTTACCTGGTTTCGGCACAACGAGTAGTTTAGTAATTGAGGGCAGTATTCTGGTAATTGTCAAGTTCAAGTTCATTTTATTGGTCATGTACCGTCCGGAAGACATCAGTATGAATGAAATAGATAAAAATTGCTTCCCGGTACAATACATAAACTTATTAATATACCGAAATATGAGATGCAAAGCATAGATTGCACAGATTAACACATTCTTAAAAATATGAAAAAGTAAATAGAGCCAAAAAAACCCCCCAAAAAACCACAACACCACCCTTGAGCTCCGCATCCCCAAAAAACAAATATATTTAGGCCCTATCGCTTATGGAGTGAATGTGTCTTTTTTATTTTCTTGTTTTTTTTTTTTATTTTTTTTATTTTTTGTTTTTTGTTTTGTTTTTGTTTTTGCTTTTTTGTTTTTTTTTGCTGGAATATAATTATACGTTAGTATTTAATCATACTGACATAAATGCCCTGTCATTGGAACAATACGCGTGTTTGCAATACACTCGCGTATTACTGACTCTGTTCTGATTCGTCAGTTATTAATTAAAGTTTGTCACTCCGGAAAGGTTTATTGGTAGAGCAAGTGATCACAAAGAATAAATAACAGAAGAATGAGCTGCTCCGCGTATTTGTATTAAAATTGATGGAACATCCGCCCTCCCGCGAATGGGATAAAATTTGAACATTTTACTAAGTAGAGAACCTACAGGAAACAAACGAACCAGAGCGGCACCTTTATTGATTGCTGTTTATTATTTCTATATAGCGCCGCCGCGCGGACGGGGTAAAATTGCTCCCGTTTCACTATAATGCAAGCTGCTCTATCTTCTGCTATTTATTATCTTTGGTGAACAGTGAAATAACGATAGCGAGCATGCGCAAAGCAATTGTAATTAATTGTAAATTGTTTATCAGTTGATTATGATAAGAGCGGCGGTACCGCGGGCTATAATTTGTGATGTTCGCTTCGAGATGTTTCCATGTAATTTCACTGTTCCCTGGGTAGAGCAACATCAAAGTTCGAAATTTGGGTTCGAATCTTGGGACAAAAATATTTTATTATAGAATACCATTTATCTTAATAACTGTAGTGTTTCTCCGTACAAGTTTAATATCATGATTTGAATTATTTCGAAATAAATCATGCGATTTTAAATTATTGACTGTAGATATTAATTTGATGTTAATTTCTCAGCATATGAGCAACATGTACTGTATTATTAAGAGATATTTTCATGTACTAGTGCAGCACAAAAATTAACTTGTAAATTACAATATTTTAAATTAGCACTGCGGTGCCCTTTTTTGAAAAACTAGAACCCCCACCCCTTTTAAAATCCTGCCCTCAGGATTGAGTGTTATTTCATCTGGTTATTTAAGACTCAATAGCAGATCCAGGAATTTGAAATAGAGGGGCCCTTGGAAGGACTTTCACAGATGAGGATGTAGACCACTTCAGCACCACCATAGTTGGTGCTGAGGTTAGGTTATGGAAAAATAAAAATAATTTTAGAGGCCTGGCCCCCTTCCACTCCCCATCAATCCGTCACTGTTAGTACCACAATGATATGAAACATCAAAACGTGTTGGGTATGTAATCTTGATTTAGCAAACACACTTATTAAAAATCATTACTCTAAAAGCGGCACAAACGTCTGGTGCGACAAAGGTGTGCTTGAATAGAACATTTACGGTGAACCTAAAAAAAAAAAACGTACACAGTATTTGTATCCACATATATATGCCCTTTATTGCGTTAGATTACTCAGCTGAATCATTCTAAATATAATTCAATCTAAACAGGAATGATAACACAGCAACCTCATAATATTTTGTGCAAATGATTTTTAAAATATTGAAATAAACCTTCCATGCAGTCTGATCACCTTTTCAATGAATATCATCTGCTGCCCTCATTTTCTAATATTTGCCAATAAGAAATATGTTGTAGAAACTCATTAAATTATATATAATTTTTGTATTAAAATAATTAGCCTATAAGTGGGAAATAGCTTTTACATTAGAATGAATATTAGCTATAATTTACCTTGTGCAACTTAGTATTTGAAATTACTCCAATTACAGGTGGGTAGGCCTATAAGTATATGTTTTAAGTGGAATCAAGATTAACCTCTTAAGAATAGAGATGTTATATTTCCAATATCAATATATATATATATATATATATATATATATAGATATATAGATATATATACCACCTTTGATAATTTATATATGTGACCTAAGCTCACAAACAGGCTGTAAACTTGTCCTCAGGCCAAAATGAGTTTTTGTTATAATGGCATAGAACATATCATTTACTTTAAAATGACAGTTAAATAACTCAATCGGGTGTCTGGAAGCAAAGTTATGAACGTTTGAATAATTGTCATCTTATCATCTTCCTTAAACCAAGCTTTGAGAAAAATGCTTTTATTTTCAGCAGGTTTCTATTCATTTTTCACTAGCTCCAATCCGAAAATGGCTAAATTTTACCTCTTACAGTTGGAATTTTAAACTCAAACTTCGGGAATAGTAAGATTAATACAGTAGTTATACTTTATTTATTACACAAAAACCCAATTCACACAAAATTCACGTTCTACACCCTATTCTGGGTATTGAGGCTTGTTTCTCAATACAGTGCAGTGCGAGTTTACAGCCCTTTTGTGAACTTGGGTCACATATTATATATATTTTGAGTATTCATTGACCTGAGATAAAATCTAAATATACGACCTTGTAGCAGGCAGTGGTATAGCATACAATTATGTAATGGTTTGTAATCACCAAAATAAACTATGTTCAATAATGTAAATTGGAAAGACGCAAAATAAGACAATACTTATGCTGTCTGTTGAATTTAAATTATACATTCCTCATCGAGTAAATCAACAAGCCAGTGAAACAGAACTCAGTCATGTTGTTGATATAGCAAACTACAATTTGTGTAAAAATCTTAAAACAAGATTTGTTACAGCAATAACAAACCAAATTTGTTGTCATAGTTGTTGAACATTTTGTAGTAAACTATATGGTTTGATATTGACAATGTTTTATACAGATTAGTAGTAATACTGTAATCAGTAAGTTGACAATATATAGTAGTGTTGTTTTTAAGACCTACTGTCTTATCAAACTACATCAAACTATAGGTGAGGATGGAGCTGGGTTTTGTATCACTAAAATATGTAAAGACCTATGCTTCCAAGATTAATGAATTAATATAATTACATTATCATCGCCATTGATGGTCTTGATCTACAATAAATTCTTCATTATGTTTTTAAAACAAGAGCAAAAAGTAACATTGAATAAAAGTTGTTTCAATCTGGTTTTAGAAAACTTAAATGTTGGTAACATTCAATCAATCAACAGTTATTGCTGTAAACAATAAAAACGAAAATAAAAATCATTAGAATAATCAATAAATTATAACACACAATGGAAGCTAGTTAGTAGGTCTCTACAGCTTCGCCTGAGGAGATACTCGTTCAGATTGTCAAGCACTGAGGAACTGAATAGCCATCTCCTTCTCCTCCAGCAACTCCTTGGCTGTGACGTCCATCTTTTCACGAGCAAAATCACTGATGCTAAGACCCTCAACTACACTCCAAGATTTATCTGCATTGATTTTAACTGGCATACTATAAATAATGCCTTCTGGGATACCATACTTGGTTCCATCAGACAGGACACCCATAGATACCCATTTATTCTGAAATAAAGTATATAAATTCAAGTCACATTAATCTTTAGTATGTTGTTGCTACAGTAAACCCGGGCACTTACTGTGCTCGACGGTCGTTGGTTGACGTGATTCTACAAAGAATGCAACACAACGACGTGTGTGCAACGGATCGTTTTTAAGGACGACCCATCTGACTGCCACGGACAGTCAGCAGATGATGACGTGCCAATTGACTATTATACTTCTCAATGCAAAAAAAGCTTCATGTGTTTTCAGGAGCAAAACAATGTGACAGACGACACAGTGTTCTTTAGAAATGACCTAATAGAGAGCTAAATGTGTCAAATCATACTTAACTAACCCATCACAGCAAGGTAAAGAACATGTGCACATCCCACATCTTCACCATGTTTACCATCTGTCAAACTATGAGGCCTTAGCAACAATATCCAAGGGGTGGGACTTAAGTAAAAATGTACATTCTATAAACATAATGAGAGTTTACCTCCTTAGTTCCAAACCACCAATCTCTCATGTGATCTCCAATAGCCTTTGCTGCTGACATAGCACTTGAGAGTTTACGAGCCTTGAGGACTGTGCCTCCACGTGATTGGACAGTCTATAAGAGAGACAAAATGTTAAATTAGTTACTGTTTACCTACTGGAGAGTAGGCTAGTTTCAGCCTGGGCAGTAGAACCATATCTCTAATTCGGATTCATCACTAGCCATGAAGCGCAAGCTCAGTGCTCTAGTGGTTAAGACACCAGGCTAGTTATCTGGAGGTCGTGGATTCGATTCCCACCTGAATCACTTGCAAGATCTTTTTTCGCAAACATTTAAGAAGGTACTGAGCATTCAGTACGATAACACGCCAGGTAGGGCAAACAAAATTTCACAAATCCCTATTCTAATGAAACATTTTTTGGTGAATCTCTGTGGTCTAGCAGTACAACTCTGGCTTTGACTGCGAGTTTTCAATGTCACATAAAAATCCATGTTCTGGATTTCAATGACACTTCCTCACCCCTAGCAACCCCTTCCCTCACAAACTTAATTTTACTGACCTTGATAAATTCACCAGTCAGCCATGCATCATCTTTGACAGCATCATATACTGAAGACACTGATCCATCAGCAGAAGCCACAGAGGCATGTGCAGCATCTGGAAACTGAGTTGAGGAATGGTTTCCCCATATAATCAGGTTACTAACAGCTTCACATGGTCTTCCAAGACGATAAGCAACCTAAATTACACAAAGAAGTTATTTCTCCTTTAGTATTAAAATTAATGAAAAAAACTTATTCTAAATTCATATATTAAAATATACAAATTCAAATCGTTCCCTGGAATTTCTTGGTTGTCCTAAAGAATGCCATGCTTTTTCCTATCTGGGAGGGTACCACCATTCATTTATCACCTTTTAAAAATTATTAAAAAGGGACAGAGGAAGCAGAAAAAAAAAATAATGGGTATGCAGCACAATCTGGAGGATACCATAGCCTTCTAACTTCACTAAGTATCTCACAGGTATCAAAAGAGGTCAACGTCTCAGTGGGACAAAGTAAGCAAACACAAAGTTGGGAGCCTGAAGAGCACCATGCCAATCACTACATATGAAAGATTGGCAAGTGGAATAATCATCAATTATATCTAAATAAAAGGATGTGGCCATTGACTGTGCCTTATTTTGATTTTCCTTACTTGTGCCTGGGCTCGATTGAGATCAAGTCTGGTGAGGCAGGTGAAGTTTGCAGAAGGGATGGATGGAGCCGATCGCAGTGCCAACACACAATTGGTATTTGCTGGATTACCGACTACAAGCACCTGATACAAACCAGACAGTACATAATGCAGTGTTAGTGAAGAACAATAAAAATAATAAACTTGCTAACACTTTTTTGAATGTATAAAGTTTATCAGAGACCATTTTCATCATTAATAAAAAATATGTTCTTTTTTAGGGGCACGGATGGGAAAGGGGTTGACCAATGACAGTAAAGATATATGCACTTTTCTTTTTTTTTTTAAAATAAAATGATCTGAACACTATAAAAATCATTATTTTATAGTCTAATCTTTAAGGGGAGGGAGAGGGTTGCCAAAAAAGTCTGTTTTGTACTCTTGCAAATATGATGAAAATTAAAATACCCCTTATGTTTGTTATCTCTAATAGTAGTCTATCCTATATTCCCTGAGCTTACTAGCATACATCACCATTGGTATTCTGTCTAAAGGCAGGTTCTCAACACAAACTATTTCTTTCTTTTTTGCATATGACTGTTAAATTCCTGTATCGTTTCTTTTTCTTTTTTGTCTCCCAAATGGTCATTTCCATGCATTCTATTTTTCAACTACATCCTTCATCAAAACCTTTGTTCTCAAACCAATCAATTAAATCTTTCTACGACTTTTACATACACTCCTTGAAACAGAAATCTGAATACCTTTACGGTTTTCTTTGCAAATTCATTCAGGGACTTTCCTTGGGTCTCAAAGATCCTAGCATTGGCTTTCAGTAGATCTTTCCTCTCCATTCCATCTTTACGAGGCATAGCGCCAACCATGATGACAGCATCACAGCCCTTGAATGCTTCATCTGGATCAGCAGTTGCAATGGTCTCTAATCATTATGAATTCAAAAAATAATTGAACAATTGACTGAAACGACTGTGACAAGAGAAAGACAAAGGAGAATCCTGAGGGCTCGATGATTAAGTGAAGGACACTAGCTGGCAAAATAAGGTGAATTTTAACTATTTTAGTGCATTTTTGGATTTTAAAAAATAAGTAAATGTAGGTAATGTGAAGCTGTTTTATTTCCTTATATATAACAATAAGCCATAGTTTTGCATTTGAAAGAAATGTAAAATATCAAGGCATACATTCTTTATGGTATATTAGATGAATTTGCAACCATTCTTTAAAATATGCACCACAATTCATTTTTGATGCCAAGATCACAATTTGGCATCACCAATAAGTCACTGTGCGTGCATGTGTCGTGAAATTTTGACCCCCCTGGTGGTCGGGGGAAAAAAAAGGTGAAGTGGGGGCTTCAATTACTAGGTGTGTGATGCTAGCTCGCAAAGATAATTTGAGGTGAATTTTAACTAGTCGACGGGGAGGGAGCAAGTATTTTATGGGGGACATGTGCACTTGTGCGCTCCTAGATACGCCATTGTGTGCATGTGAAACTACCTGATGTCTAATCAGCTTACTTTCAACAAGTGGAAGCGCACAATCCTGCAACTCCATTACAACTCCAGACAGCACGGTCATCATTGGTGGGATATCTAGAAGAACCAATTCCACCTTCTAAATAGGAAAAAGAAAGCTTACTGTAACTGTTAAACCTGTGAGTCAACACAGAAAGAAAATAGGGATAATAAATATTTCATATTTCATTGATGATGCTTCAATTTTGCTTTCAAGGACTATATTGTCAATAAAATATTTTCAAACAATTTACAAACTGCAAATTGGTGTTTTTATAATTCTAATTGTTTTACAATCAAAGTTGTATGTAAGTAATTGAATTATACAATAAATAAGAGAATGTAACAGATCAAACCACAGAGTTCCAAATTACAAACTACCTATTTTACAACAAGGCTCTTTAGTGATGTAATGCTAAATTAGAAATTTCAAGGACCTAGTATATTTTTGGTCTGACTACCTAATTTAATTTTCATTACTTGAAATTAACACTGAACTAATACAATTTAACAACAAAATTAATAATGATGGCCTAATAGTAGTATCTAGTAATTAGTTGTAAATCTTATAGCCAGCCTGTGATTTAAAATTGATTTAACATCAAAATTGTGCTGTTTTGGTGACATTAATGTGCAAGTATTTTAATGAAGACCTTTATTACTCGTAAGCATTTATATACTTATGTACACATGCTGGAATTCAGCTTATTCTGCCATTAAATCAAATATGTTTAATAAAGTTTTTAAAAAAGTTTCCAAAAAAAACCCAATTTTGTTTTACCACTACTTGGTGCCAAAGTGAACATGAATTGGAGGTTTGACTGTAGTAGTATGTAGGCTACTTATCCATTATGTAATGATACTGCCAAATCACTGTTCCTACCTGATCACTGCCAAAGACATCTCCCTTCGCAATAGAATATAAGAGGGAATAGGCAATCTGCCCTGCAGCACCAGTTACAACAACACGAAGAGCCTGAAATACAATCAAACTATTAATGGTACAGCCTTTACAGAAATCACTAAAAATATAAATAACAAAATATGATCTAACCCAGTGGTTCACATGGGGGCCACAAAAAATAACTGGGGGTCTGCCAAGTTAAAGGGGTCCCCAAAAAATGTGGGGTCTGCTTGATTATTAAAACAACTTTCATGATTCCACTATTTTTTTCAGTCTTAAACGACAGTGTGATCATGCCCTGACGATAATTGAATACCTTTGACAAGCATGACTTCGTTCACTGTTTTAACTGGTCCCCACATAACCACAATTGCTTTGCAAAATATTTTCCTATATCATGGTGTTTAATTACTAAAAATCGCGAAAAACAATTTTTAATATATTTTTCCTGTAAAATTCAGGTTGGGGAAGAGCAGTAGTGTATCAAGAAGTCTGGAAATGGGGGTGGGGCTGATTGGAGGGGGGCATGAAGGTCAAGACTTAATGATTAGGTGAGGAGGGTTAGTTTGTAAAAAAAAAAGGTGATTTTCAAATACTTAAGTGCCCCACAACAATCAGTGTGGAAGAGCTTTTACCGACGATTGTATGTATCATTGACATTTGTGCAATTTTTAGCTTTTTCATCACAGAAATTTTTTCCTGATAAATACTATCATGTGTCACCATCAGTAGGAAGGAGGTAATTGTTGGATTGAATGGGAACACATTAATTATACTGTCATTGTAATTCACAACCCATCAACAGCGCAAGCTGGGTACTAAGCATGGATGGCTGAGAGTGGTCAGCATGTGGTTCGAAAGATATCAAAAGATATGAATGGAGCAGTTTTACATCTCTCTGGTTCAAACGTCTAGGCCTAGGGGGAGTTTATTCCAGAAACCTGTATGAGGAGAGAATAATAATAAAAAAAGACTTAAAAACCTAAGTGAAAATGCAATCTATTTTAGTTACAGTAACAAAACTTGGAAACATACATGGTGACTGATACATAAAAATGTATTCATATGCAAATCATAGTCTCCTTAATACAAAAAAGTAGAAAGGGCCTAACCTAGGCGGAAATTCATCTAGGCTATAGGTAGTCTGGCCCCTAGGCCCCTCTCTGTGTAAAAAACAAAACAAGAAGGCTCTAAATTTTCAGGGTGCAGGTCAACTCGGCCACAAGACAACTCGGCCACAAGTCAACTCGGCCACAAGTCAAATCGGCCACAAGTCAACTCGGCCACAAGTCAACTCGGCCACAAAAAGTTTGGCTACAGCCAACTCGGCCACAAGCCAACTCGGCCACAAGTCAACTCGGCCACATGTCAACTCGGCCACAAGTTATTTAATGTAAAAGTTTTTGCATCCTTTTTCTTCAATATCATGATTAAAATAAAGTACAGTATATTTTAGTAAAACAGGACCACCACACTATCAAAAGAGATTTGAATGCTATTGCCTATGAATTAAAAAGAGTTATTTATTAATGTGTTCATCTTCTGTTTACTCACAACATTCTACTTCAACAATAATATTAAACAACAATAACGACAATAAATTAATAATATTTACTTTAATAATACTAATTAGTCATTATGACGATAATAAAGGTGATAACAACAACATTAATAGTAATATTTATTTTAACAATACTAACAGTAATAATACTAGTATGGTAATAACATGGAGGTATAATTTTATACCTCCATGGTAATAATAACGATATTATTTAAATATTAATTTTAATAACAAATTAGTGATAATAACGATATTGAAGGTGATAATAGCAATAATGCAACAATAATAAATTAAAGATAATTAGTATTTTATACTTGATGAATTACTCCTTCCAATTGTAGTACCAGTAAATGACTTGTGGCCGAGTTGACCTGTGGCCGAGTTGATTTGTGGCCGAGTTGACTTGTGGCCGAGTTGACTGTAGCCAAACTTTTTGTGGCCGAGTTTACTTGTGGCCGAATTGACTTGTGGCCGAGTTAACTTGTGGCCAAGTTGGATCGATTTCAATTTTCAGCCCCAAGCACCGATGATGACAAGTTTTTTTGGAAGAGGTGAAAGCAAACTCTCATTTCTCTTTGAAAAACCTCCGAGCATACACTAACGCAACGATTTGTTTTTGCAACAACTGTTTTACTTTTAGATTTAAGGTTTAACATAAATGTAATATCTTACCATTTTGGAAACAAAATATGATGTTAATTACAAATATTCACAAGACACCCTTTCTAAATAGACCGGATCAGCTCACAATCTGCAAACGAGAGACCGGTTTGTTCCATACCAGACGCCATCACCGGTGGTAGCCACGTGAGAAAATTCAGGTCATCACATCATCGATTCCGAGGTCAGTCGGTCGCGGTGTACATGTGTGCAGTGCATGCCGTACCACTTCTCTACAGAACTTCAAGGCTAGGCCTAAAACGGTACAGTACATAGGGCCTATAGTACTACATTTTTGTCTTGTAACTGGTTTAAACGTGAAGTTGGTTCGGTTGTGTCTAGCCTAATGTAGGCCAGCCCGCCCTATAATCGAATATGGTAGATAATGAAAATGATGTAAGTCGCATTCTTATTTACATATTTTACAGCCTACACTTAGGCCCGGCCTAGGGTTGACTAAGCCTTCAGCAGTATAGTCTAGCTATGCAGGCCTACCTACTACTAGGCCTACTGCTAGTAATAGTAGTGTAACCTAGGCCGTGGCGACAGATATAGCAGCAGCCGGCTAGGCCTAGTTGCTAGGTTAGTGGGTTAGGCAATGAGCATTTTGACTTAAATTGTGCAAAAAAAAAAAAAAAAAAAAAAACTATTGTTAGGCCTAGGCTAGTCTACAGTGTTGATGTATTAATTTATAGTTAGTACTACTAACTAAAGCAGTCACTCTATAGAACGCATACCACCGCTCTGCCTGTCCCTGCTGGGTACCGAAAAATATGTAGGCTGTTTATTGGCGATTCCATTATTTTCTTCTATGGTTCGGGTGCATGCTATAGATGTCAAAGTTTATATTGCATTAACAATTTAATTTTCTGAAAAAAAAAAAATCAAAATAGGCTTGAAGAAATGAGTTTTAAAATAAGATTACAATAATGGAACCTCATTATTCAGAAATTAATATGCCTAGGTAATTAAATTTCCAGATTTCTGAAACTGCACTTCTGTTAGTATTAAATTATTGTAAATAAAATTATCATAAATGTACGTACTGCTTTATTTTCACAGCAAGGCTGGTTTTCCCGCCTTTCTAACACTTTTCACAAAGTGCCTTGTATGAGAACATCCCTTCTGTATGGGGTTGGTGGTGGTGTTGGCACAGGTTTAGCTTACTTCTTATACTCAAGTAAGTGGCATATTTGTTGACAATTATTCTTTGCCAGTAGTTACCAGTGGTGTAATCATGTGGGCAGGGGACCTGTGGCTTTCTGTGAATGGGGCCCTTTTGGGGTCCAGGTCCCCAATTCCATTGTGGGATTTTAGATGTGCTCATTTTTTTTTAATCATGTTTGTCATTGCATTAATATCTAAATGTTTTCAACGACGAAATAAATGATATGATATCTGAGGTGGATCCAGGAATTTGAAATAGAGGGAGGGGATAGGGAAGGACTTTTACTAACGGAGGGTCAATACCACCTCAGCCTCCACTATGGTTAGGGCTTAGGTAAGAAAATTTATGATTACAGCACCTCTAGATGGCCGGAAATGGCACTCACAGACTTAATATATATGAATGATATACAGTCGATGCTGGAGACACAGTCCCATTATTATTATTATTATTATTATATGCTGTTATGTATCAACAAAACTTATTTTTTTCAGGGTACTAGATTGAGGACCATGTGATTATGGCTTCGCGGCCCCTAGGGGTCTGGGGCCCAGTGGGCCCACACGAGAGCGCATAGGCGTTACGCTATTGGAAGTTACCTATGTATACACTGAATAGTAAACAGACTGAGACACATATTGAGAGAATGACGGATTTCAAATTTTTCTAGTTCATCAAAACTGATCTTTTTTTTTCAGGTCGTGTAAAAAGAGCATCTGATCTAGGAGTATTGTCCTTTTGTGTCATTACATTTGGAACTTTGTAAGTATATTTCTGGTTCATTGTTCTGGTTTATATTATGAGTGGTGTTCCACTGTTGAATTGTCTTTTTAGTGCTTTGATCCCTGCTTCTAGTGGATATGCCATTTATTTATAGTTTATCATTAATAATAATTATTACTCTTCAACTGATGTTAATATCTTCATCATTGATATCATATTTCCACCATCACCATTATCATAATCATAATTATCAGAATTTGGCATTAATTTAATACTACTAGAGTAAAACATTTGTTATAGAATGGTGTTGCTACTATTAATTTTATTCAAAGCTTCTTTTTTTTTAGGGGCGGGGTGCATTTATTTGAAGAAACGATAAGTAAGTTTTACAAAATATTGATAATTAGAACATTTAATAACATCAATTTTTATTTTTCCATTTAATATTAAAAGTGGTGTGTGTAGATACTCAAGAGCAAAGAAAAAATTAGCATCACAAAGACTGCAGCGAGTACATGGAGTCGAGCCGCTTGATGAAATTTGATGAAACCAGGAGCAGTGTAAAATTTACTGGAAGCAACTGGTAGACAGTGTCATATCTAGGAGTCTTGAAATGAGGGCCTGATGTGGGTGAGCATGAATTTTTGGGCAATGTGGGAGGGGGAGCATGGCCTCCCCATGCACCCCTTAAATATGCCACTGTTGGTAGATGGACTGATATCCACAATTACAGAAGTTATGAATGCTTCTATCAAAACGAGTCTCAAGATGAATGTAATGATTACTCCTGCTTAAATTTCTGATGGAGAGAGTGAATGCAATGTACGTGTTTATGAAATACCGACAATAGTTTACATTCTAATTATTTATTGTTGTACTGTATAAATAAATTTCACAGAGATTATTGTCATCATTTATAATACACCAATCATTGAATAGCTTAGTGGTTAAGATGATTGCCTTCTGATCCCAGGGTCCAGGGAATTCCTGTGACAACTAAAATCAACTACACTCCCTAAGCCTCATAAAGAGACTTCACTGATAAAAGTATCATTTTATTTCATTTATTTACAAATATCAGCCGACCATCTGCTGTAGGATACACTGGAAGGGTCACCCTCTATAAATATGGTTTTAGAAAAAAAAAGCATATCAAATAAAAAAAGTAATAATAGCTACTCCAAGCATAGAACATGCCCAATCAAGTTGGAATTTCTCATTACTTGCATAATACAATTTTAGCAGAAGTTCTACCTGGATTTTAATTTAAAAATGATATTAAAAAATGTAAATGTCACAATAGTGCCAACATTTAATGATGTAATATAATCAGTTGTGTTCAGTAAAGTTCTAACTAATGTAATACACATATTATATTTATGTTTTACAAACATATTAACCTTTTTCTTATATATCCCAATAATATAGGCTGTATATATAATCTTCCATTCTTGTACAGACCACATGTCGCGTAACCCCTACTCGTCTCGAAAGATGTACTGGGCTCTTTATAATGCACATGAGCCAATTATGTACACTGGGCCTACGATTTATAGTCCTTATCCGAGAAGACTTGCTCTACCTCCAGAGCCATTGGCAAGCGTGCCGTTCGAAGCAGCTCAGATATTACGGCTGTAGGTTTCGGGCCCCTGCCTCAACCGCTATGCTAATCGACTCGGAATGGAGTTGAATAGCTTAGTGGTTAAGGTGCTTGCCTTCCAATCCCAGGGTCCTGGGTTCAATTCCTCTCAGTGTTGCAGGATTTTTTCTCATTACCAAAACAACTCATTCCCTAAACCTCATACAGATATTTAGTTTAGCATCGTGTGTGTTTGTCTCGTAAAGGGATTGTCACCTACAAGTAGTACAACAATGACCAATATAGATTTGGTGCCAAAATTGACAAGGATATATATGAAGTCGCATATCAAATATTATGTCTCATGTATATTCTAGAGGTGATGCTAGTTGGGGGGTGCCCCCAGGTAGAAAAAATTTGTCATGGAAAAAAATGTATTTTTTACGTATTAAATTGAATAAACCTTTGAAATCCTAAATTGTAATAGTTCGAAGCTTCTTCCATCAGACCACTTCCGAGAGATCTTGAGCAACGCTTGAACACGCACACTTACGGAGTCAACTTACTATTGTCAAAGTTATTAGTAGAAGTATTAAGGCTTATCTGTACAATACTGTCACATTCTCATGCTATAATTATTCAGTTTAACATTTAGCGGCAGTAGCCCCCCCACCCCCTTTACGCTGGTTTTGGGATGGCAAGCCTCAAATATTATAAACCATTGCGCTCTCAAAGGACATTTACAGTATACCTATTGGCAAAGTTGAGGTTGATGTCCTGGTTCTAATCTCGCCTAGTGTCACCATCAACTATTTACATACCCTTGGTTGAGTTACCATGCTTCTTGTCTTCTATACTCTTATACACATCT